>NW_003546943.1:23761-26685 GCF_000090795.2 Amphimedon queenslandica
GGACTGATGAGGAGCAACAGAGACTGTCTCATTCACTGATGATAACTGGGGACAAGATGGAGTATAGGAGATGGTATAGTATGTTACATAGTTGTCACTACTGGGAATAGTCCAGTTCACTGTAATACCAGTGGTTGAGACATTAGATACTGAGAGACTAGTTACTGGACTAGGAACTACAACAGATATCAATTACACTCTCTCAATGATAATAACTCACCATCAAATCTTAACACTGTTACTGTATTATTAACTGAAGGAAGATCTAAATATGAGTACACACTGATGGTATAGACACTCATTGGTAAGAGATTTGATAGTATAATTTCATCTTCACTGGTAGATACTGCATTCCTGGTTACACCTCCAGTAGTATACTCAATGACATATCCATTAGTCTCTGATGAATTGGTCCAGTTCACTTTGATACTAGTAGCATTTAATATAAACCCTCTCACATTAATTGGAGGACCACTAGGAGCTAGAAATGAGACAAAGGTATATCTAGACTACTATTGATTAAAGTATAATCATACCATGTAATATCACAGATTGACTGTAGTTGACTCCTCCAAACATTGCTATACAGGTAACATTAACTGACACTCCCAGTGGATCAGGATAAATCAGTAGTGTGTTGTTGTATGTCAGGACATCAATTGATGTATACATTGAGTTACTCTTCATCACTCCATTCACTAACCAGTAAACATCAGTTGAAGAATTTATATCAGTTGTTGTGAGACAATCAATACGATATTGAGTGTTATTGAGTTGTGTAATGGATGAGACTAGTGTCCAATTGATTGAATTAATAACTAGAAATACATCAACAATGTTACAAGTACATTAAAAGGTGCAGTAGCAGTACCTGGTAAGGTCTGTACACTGATTGCACTACTAGCAGGTCCCAGTAATTGTTGATAGGCTCTGACTGTGAAGCTATAAGTTGTCAGTTCTCTCAGTCCATTCAGTGTGATTATATTATTACCACTTCCCTCCGCCTGTATTGTATGCACAGTATCTGTATCACTAGTGACATTGACTACATATCCATCAATAGCATCAAATGAATCATATGCAGCCCAACTGACAGTGATAGTGGTAGCTGTCTTGTTGACTTCAGTAAGAGAAGAGGGAGCAGTTGCTGGTACTAATAGAAAGAGATACATAGTTATTATTGGTAGTATACATCTAGAAGCATAATGTAGATCAACATTACTTTTAATGGTCAAAGTACGTGTTCTATCAATACCACCACTAGGATTATCCAGTACACACTGATACATTTGATCTCCAGTGGTTGATTGACTGATTGATCCACTACTGACAGTCATTCCATTCCATGTGATATTAATAGTATATTTTACTGTGTTTGTATTACTAACTAGCACAGTACCAGAGCAACTATTACTACCATCATAACAATTAGTGTAATCAGCCAGCACAGTACTACCAATGCTCATACTAATACCATAACGAGTGTATCCAATTTTAGTACAACCGAGTTGGTATTTCTGAGGATATATTGTCATATCAGAAGAAAGATCAGCAACAAAAAATGATTCTATCTGTGCAAAACCTATATATAAATAAAAAAACTAAGTTTAAGAGAGTTATTTAGCATATTTTACTGAATATATTAGCAAAGATGATGTTAGTGTTAGGATCTAAACAATCAGTGGGTAGACAACACTTGTACCAGCCATCACCAGGTGGCCCAAGATAACTTGGAGGATTTATGTGAACACTGAGGTTAGCACCTGGCCCAACAGTACATTGAACATTTGCATTGCTGTCACCATTACAAGGAACTACTCCATTAGGACCAATCCATTGTCCACCATTCACAATAGCACCAGGTAATACACACTCTAGTGAAGTTGATCTGATGCTACTATCTGGAAAATATGATCCATTAGGATAACAGTTTCCATTATACCTCAGGTAGATACCTATAAAAACCTATACAGTTGTTATTATACACATCCAGTGTCTTACCTGAGGAAGGTGAACATTGACTAATAACTTCACTGACACTCAACAAGAAGAGCAAAATCACCAATGATACTGACAATGCCATCTTAACAATAGTAAGATAGTAAATAAAAATTATTAAAACTATAAAATTAGTCTACTGTTACTTTTATCAAATTAATAACAGTTTTTTTTACATAAGTATAGTGCATAAAATGTAAACGTCACCATTAAAACTTGTTTACTTTCCTTAAATATAAGCTCAAAAAATAACTGTGACAAACTATATGCATATCACTTAGGCATTGTATCTCAGACACATGAGTACATGAATATGTTAACATCAAATCAAATAAATCAGGAAACCTGCCCCTTTGTACTGACAGGTTTACAGACTGTATAGACACACCACAGCATAAATATAATCAGAATCATTTGCAGCTTTTCATTCACACCTGGAGATACCAGTAGTGTAAAATATTGCTAGAGTTGTCATTAGAATCAGACCATTGGTACTTGTATTATACAAACAGGAAGAGCAGTTAGATTTTTATATAACAATCATGAACAGTCGAGAAGTTATTACATTAAAAAATCCTCTTGAAGACTCTGAAACAAAATCATTTCAGTTTCATTATATACCTACGGATTCAGCAAAGACCAATACAATATTATTAGCTACATTCTGAAACAAGATCACTTTCATAATCATGCAGGACAGTATTATTGGGTCCCAAGGTGTCCACTGAATGGACAGGTTTGACAGTACATGAACCAGTATGTATGAAGTTTAAGTATTGTAAAAATTCAAAGCTGATTGGAATCAGCTCAAAATTGAAACACAACATAACAACATGTAGCTCTATGCATGTATGAAGGAAATTATAAAAATGAAGAATTCTCATTTTTATTTTTTGTGAAATTTGATCAAGGACCCTGTACTGCAG
>NW_003546943.1:26695-43550 GCF_000090795.2 Amphimedon queenslandica
GTATTATGCATTAAAAAAATTTAAATAGAGAATTTTATTTTTGACAGAATATCCTGTACTATAGTACAAGGTGTCTGGTAAATTTTGAAGCAACTGTATCAACACATGCATACATGTATCAGTTGAGACTTGGTAGAAAGTCATTGTGGAATTATACCATTAGAAGAATCATGTGATTAATACCGAACCACTGACTAGAATGGAATCTTGGAAAGTATAAGTCTTTCTATTAATTGCATATACTCTCGTTCTCTCCCTTTAGATGGTCAAGATATGAAGATAGGAGGATTGATCAGTACATGCAAATTACTAAAATCAGATCTTGTGCCACATCCACAAGACCACAAGACTACACAGTGACTATTGGGGTACTCATAAATTGTATTCTTTTTTTTCACATAAACTAAGTAATGTATGACTATATATAAAACAAAATTAATTGCTGCACTATAACTAGTGAAAAATGTTTAATGAGTCACATTTAGTATATTAAGTAATTCTAGTACATACATTTATTGTGGCATACGTTCATAAACATCATCAGGTGATGTTTGACATTCATCATAGACTCCTTCATTCTCTTCACTTTGTGTAGTCTTGTGAATTTCATATGGTTCACATACTTGCATTGCAATATCATCATCAGCTCTATTAAAGTAGTGAATAGCTTACAGTAATAAAATAAACTAACTTTGTTTGCTTATTAAGAGTAGACGGACTTTTCTTTCTATAAGAATAACAATAACAATTAAATATAAAAGAATGTAAACTATACCTTAAAAAGCAGTAGATATGAACAACAACACTGACAGTTAGTAGACCACACAATATACCCACTAACACACTAAGAGCAATGACACTGTCTGATGTAGCACAGCTAGATGACAATTGTACTGGTAGTTTTAGTGTCTCATTAGCAATAACTGTCCATTCTCCATATCCATTAACAGTGTAGGCATGTACACCAAAAATATAATGAGATATATCACTAAGACCAGTAATATTGATAAATGTATTAGTTGAATTACGTAGTTGTAACATTTCAGTATTAAAGTCATCATAATTTATCATCAAACAGTTATCATACTGTATGATATGATATCCTATCTCATATGTGATAATGGGATAGTCTGATGGAATATAACTAGGTACACTCCATGAAATAACAGCCCATGTAGTGCCCATGATACTGGATACTGAACCAACTGGACCAGTGACTAAATAAAGACACATTCTCACAGAACTGATATAGTATAATAATTACATACCTATTCCAATCTCTACTACAATAGGATCACTGAAGGGACCTCTTCCAACAGAATTGACAGCAGCTACACTGATGTTATATTCAGTACCAAATACTAGATCATTCAATATGATATATCTCTCAGTACTGGTAAGGTTGTAAGTGATACTACTGTTACTGATCATCACTGTATAGCCTGTGATTAGACCATTACGCTCAGAACAATTGACCTCATTCCAAGTGAGGTTGTTAATTGGCACTAAAGTCAAATAATCAGGTACACCAATAGGAGCTATGCAGAAAGTATATAAAATTTAACTATATAAATAGTGTGCATACCACTTGATGATACTGTATCATCACTAATTGAAGTAGGATCAGATCCTCCTAGTAGATTACTAGCTCTCACTGTGATAGTATAGTTCATACCACTGTACAGACCTATTAATGTATAACTGTATGTTGTAGTGGACTGATGAGGAGCAACAGAGACTGTCTCATTCACTGAAGATAACTGGGGACAAGATGGAGTATAGGAGATGGTGTAGTATGTTACATAGTTGTCACTACTAGGAATAGTCCAGTTCACTGTAATACCAGTGGTTGAGACATTAGATACTGAGAGACTAGTTACTGGACTAGGAACTACAACAGATATCAATTACACTCTCTCAATGATAATAACTCACCATCAAATCTTAACACTGTTACTGTACTATTAACTGAAGGAAGATCTATATATGAGTACACACTGATGGTATAGATACTCATTGGTGAGAGATCTGATAGTACAATTTCATCTTCACTGGTAGATACTACATTCCTGGTTACACCTCCAGTAGTATACTCAATCACATATCCATTAGTCTCTGATGAATTGGTCCAGTTCACTTTGATACTAGTAGTATTTAATACAAACCCTCTCATATTATTTGGAGGACCACTAGGAGCTAGAAATGAGACAAAGGTATCTAGACTACTATTGATTAAAGCAAAATCATACCATGTAATATCACAGATTGATTGTAGTTAACTCCTCTAATCATTGCTATACAGGTAACATTAACTGACACTCCCAGTGGATCAGGATATACCACTAGTGTGTTGTTGTATGTCAGGACATCAATTGATGTATACATTGAGTTACTCTTCATCACTCCATTCACTAACCAGTAAACATCAGTTGAAGGATTTATATCAGTAGCTATGAGACAATCAATACGATATTGAGTGTTACTGAGTTGTGTAATGGATGAGATTAGTGTCCAATTGATACAATTAATAACTAGAAATGTATCAACAATGTTACAAGTACATTAAAAGGTGCAGTAGCAATACCTGGTAAGGTCTGTACACTGATTGTACTAGCAGGTCCCAGCAATTGTTGATAGGCTTTGACTGTGATGCTGTAAGATGTTAGTTCCCTCAGTCCATTCAGTGTGATTGCATTATTACTACTTCCCTCCACCTGTACTGTCTGCACAGTGTCTGTGTCACTAGTGACATTGACTACATATCCATCAGCATCAGATGAATCAAGTGCAGTCCAACTGACAGTGATAGTGGTAGCTGTCTTGCTGAACTCAGTAAGAGAAGAGGGAGCAGTTGCTGGTACTATATATAGCAGTAATAATCATTATTGGCAGGTTGTATTTTTACCTTTAATGGTCAAAGTTCGTGTTCTATCATTACCCCCACTAGGATTATCTAGTACACACTGATACATTTGATCTCCAGTGGTTGATTGATTGATTGATCCATTACTGACAGTCATTCCATCCCATGTGATATTAACAGTATACCATAATGTGTGGGGGTTGCTACTAACTAACACAGTACCAGGACAATAATTATTACTAAATCTATCATCACAATTAGTGTAATTAGCCAGTGCAGTACTGCCAATGCTCATGCTAATACCATACCAATAAAATCCAATTTTAATGCAATTCAATTTGTATTCCTGAGGATATACAGTCATATCAGAAGGAAGAGCAGCAACAGTAAATGATTCTATTTCTGAATATCCTACAAATGATAATTATTACATCAGTAAATCTTCTAGCTCTTTACTGAATATATTAGCAAAGATGATGTTAGTGTTAGGATCAGAACAGTCAGTGGGTAGACAACACTTGTACCAGCCTTCTTGATCTGCTAGTCCCTGAGCAAGATAAAGATTGAGAGTAGCAGCAGGTGAAGTGACATCAGTACAACGAAAAGGATCACTGGCACTATTACTGTTACAGTCAACAGGATCATCAGGATCAGCAACTCTAACCCACTGACCAGTAGTTAGACTAGTATCAGGTAACACACATGATATAGCTTCAGTAACTGCATTGATATTATTGTCAAAAAAATATGATCCATTAGGATAACAGTTTTCATTATATGCTAAATAGATACCTATAGATACAATGCTTATACAGTATGTTTATATTAAAGTTGAATACCTTCTTGCTGGCAAATATGAGTGAAGACACTGATTGTACTACTAGCAGGTCCCAGTAATTCTTGATAGGCTCTGACTGTGATGCTATAAGTTGTCAGTTCTCTCAGTCCATTCAGTGTGATTGTATTATTACTACTTCCCTCCACCTGTACTGTCTGCACAGTGTCTGTGTCACTAGTGACATTGACTACATATCCATCAGCAACAGATGAATCAAGTGCAGTCCAACTGACAGTGATAGTGGTAGCTGTCTTGTTGACCTCAGTAAGAGAAGAGGGAGCAGTTGCTGGTACTAAATATGTGAAAATATTTTAAGAAAAAGTTATAATCTCAGCTTACCTTTTATATTTATATTACGTATTCTAATTGCATTAGCATCAGGATGATCTGCTACCCTGCACTGATACATTTGGTCTCCAGTGGTCGATTGACTGATTGATCCACTACTGACAGTCATTCCATCCCATGTGATACTAACAGTATATCTTATTGTGTTGGTACTACTAACTAACACAGTACCAGGACAAGTACTATATCGATCATCACAACTAGTGTAACTAGCCAGTGCACTACTACCAATGCTCATAGTAATACCATATCTATTGTGTCCAATTTTAGTACAATTCAGTTTGTATTCCTGAGGATATACAGTCATATCAGAAGGAAGAGCAGCAACAGTAAATGATTCTATCTCTGAATATCCTACAAATGAAAATTATTACATCAGTAAGTAATTATAGTCTCCTCTTACTGAATATATTAGCAAAGATGATGTTAGTGTTAGGATCTGAACAATCAGTGGGTAGACAACACTTGTACCAGCCTTCTTGAGCTGCTGCTAGTCCCTGAGCAAGATAAAGATTTAGAGTAGCAGCAGGTGAAGTGACATTAATACAACGAAAAGGATCACTGGCACTATTACTGTTACAGTCAACAGGATCATCAGGATCAGCAACTCTAACCCACTGACCAGTAGTTAGACTAGTACCAGGTAAAACACATGATATAGCAGCAGTGACTTCAATGACACTACTATCCCAAAAATATGATCCATTAGGATAACAGTTTCCATTATAAGCTAAATAAATACCTAAGAAATCAATGCTTGTACAGTATAATAACATTGAAGTTAAAATACCTTCTTGCTGGCAAATATGAGTGAAGACACGGATTGTACTACTAGCAGGTCCCAGTAATTGTCGATAGGCTTTGACTGTGATGCTATAAGATGTCAGTTCCCTCAGTCCATTCAGTGTGATTGCATTATTACTACTTCCCTCCACCTGTACTGTCTGCACAGTGTCTGTGTCATTAGTGACATTGACTACATATCCATCAGCATCAGATGAATCAAGTGCAGTCCAACTGACAGTAATAGTGGTAGTTGTCTTGCTGACCTCAGTAAGAGAAGAGGGAGCAGTTGCTGGAACTAAAAATATTGTAGATACTATTTTAAAATACTATAATTGTTACCTTTTATAGTTACAGAACGAATTCTATTAGGTTGATCATTAACTGCCACTACACACTGATACATTTGATCTCCAGTGGTTGATTGACTGATTGATCCACTACTGACAGTCATTCCATCCCATGTGATATTAACAGTATATCTTACTGTGTTGGTACTACTAACTAACACAGTACCAGGACAAGTACTATATCGATCATCACAACTAGTGTAACTAGCCAGTGCAGTATTACCAATGCTCATATTAATACCATATAAATAGAATCCAATTTTAGTACAATTCAGTTTGTATTCCTGAGGATATACTATCATGTTAGAAGGAAGATCAGCAACAGTAAATGATTCTATTTCTGAAAATCCTACAAATGAAAAATTATTACATCAGTAAGTGATTATGGTCTTTTCTTACTGAATATATTAGCAAAGATGATGTTAGTGTTAGGATCTGAACAATCAGTGGGTAGACAACACTTGTACCAGCCTTCTTGAACTGCTGGTAGTCCCTGAGCAAGATAAAGATTGAGAGTAGCATTAGGTGAAGTGACATTAGTACAACGAAAAGGATCATTGGTAGTATTGTCACAGTTAACAGGATCATCAGGATCAGCTACTCTAACCCACTGACCAGTAGTTAGACTAGTACCAGGTAACACACATGATATAGCTTCAGTAACTGCATTGACACTACTATCCCAAAAATATGATCCATTAGGATAACAAAGTCCATCTCGCCTCAGGTAGATACCTATAAAAACCTATACAGTTGTTATTATACACATCCAATGACTTACCTGAGGAAGGTGGACATTGATTAATAACTTCACTGACACTCAACAAGAAGACTAAAATCATCAAGGATACTGAAAATGCCATTTCAACAGTGGTGAATCTAGCTGTTCTACCTCTGCTTTTGAAAATAACATTACTCTATATTGAAGTTCGTTTACTTTCCATTAAAACAAGCTATGATAAGTAATATTTCAAAACTATATCATGTTTATCATACAATCTGTAAATTTGTAATTTTTGGATTAGATCTATAGATAGAAGCAGACTCAGTCTCTAAGTGTCAACTTACATTCACGCCAAGAGAAAGTTAATGAAAAATGGCTATAGAGTTGTCATCATAAAGTGAGACCATTGAATTCTTATGCTTTTAAATTGTATACTATTTAATACTGTACAACTACACAAAGAGACAATTTAAATGAACCTACAAAACTATATATATGTAATAATGTAACTACGTAAAATATAAAGTCACCCCAACAGCGACTTCAACAGCATAAACATCAAGTGTTGTTTGACATTCATCATAGGCTCCTTCATTCTCTTCACTTTGTTTAGTCTTGTGAATTTCATATGGTTCACATACTTGCATTGCAATATCATCATCATCAGATCTTTCATCATAATTATTTTGTGCAATAACATCTAGAATAGACTAACTTTGTTTGCTTAGTACATAAACTTTTTTCTATAGTAAAAAATAACACCTTGTTACATGCACACAGATATGAACAATCACACTGACAGTTAGTAGAACACAAGTACTGTCTGATGTATCACTATAGTAACTGAAAATTATGGGGTTGATTATTGGACTTTTTTATGGTTATGGGGATGGCCAACTGATCTTGCACAGAATCATTCTTGAAGCCCTGGAGGGGAAATAGAGGCAATAGGCCAGGGATATTGTTTTGACTCATTATGGTACTAATAATGAGCCATTGCAACAAGACAAACTATATAGTTGGAAAAGTTCAGACTATTCAAATTCAAGCATAGGTTGAGTTGGCAAGAATAGATATACCATTTCGGCTAAATATATATACATACTATTGAGTGATGATTCTTTTCATAACATTTAATTGAGGGATATCATAAATCTATATTTTTTTAATAGTATGTACGTATTGCTTATAGTATTCAAGCTGTCATTATCAGTGTCTTACTCCCTAACCCAAACTCTAAAGTATTATAGTGAATGATAGACAATGTACATATACTAATTATACTACAATGATAGGTATGTTCACATTTGAGTATAGAATAGTCAATTTGTGAGATATGGATCATTTGGCTATTTTAGCATTAATAAAATGATTCATCTTCAGTATCATAATGTATTATATCTGGGCCAATCGATAGATAGCCTAATAGTTCAGTCATTGATGGGGTTGGTCTGCTAGTAGGAGAGTGTTCAAGTAAAGTTTGTGCAGCTTCCTGACTGACTGACCGCCATTTTGAAATCAACCCCTCCAACTGAGTCAAATCATTCTACAATATGAAAATGAGTGATACTTAAACGTTACTGGATGAATTAAAATTTAATGATGTGCATCAGTATGAATTTAATCATCTAAATTATCATCAGTTTTAAAAATACATAACATTCTACAGCCCAGCTACACCATATAGTTGTATATTAGACAAAAGACTGACCTTTGTCCTATATAACTTGACCAAACGAAGCTTCTGCAATTTATTCTCTTTCTCGTGGAGCTTACCCATCAACTGTTTCTTTTCTTTACTTAGCTCTATCAAAGTCTCTTTAGAATGATCACCAGTACTTGTAGATGCAACAGAAGCATAAGTGCTTGTGTCTGTTGTCTTAAGTATTTTAGCTGATCGAGGAGGAATAAATTTCGAATGACTTCGTCTTTTCTGTTGCAATCTATTACTCTTAGTTGAAGATCCTTCTATGTCCTCAGCTTGTTTCACCTAATAAAAGGGGCAGGGTGTCTCAATGTAGCATGGGAATTATATAAAATTTAGGTTGTTTTCAGAGGAATTTTGGCTTATATAGCTTAGCCAGTGATGCTGTTTTATAAAAGTAAAAATTAAGTAAAAAAGGTCGTTCTGATACAAATTGCTTGACACAAAATTTTGGAGCTACATGTATAAGCCCTTTTAAAATATTAAAAAGTAGCCCGTGGTTTTATCTGAAAAATGGTTCTAAAATCACCCACAATTTTTTATTACATTTTCTGATACATATTGATGACCTTATGCTATGTAGCAAGTTTGAGTTGATTCCGATTGTAAATTTTCAAGTCATGGCCATTTTTGCTCATCCCCAATTTGTGTGATATTCTTAATAAATGTACATGTACATACTGTACAGCAACATTAATAGGAGTTACTTTGTATGTCTGGTAACTTGTAAAAAAATTGCAATTGGCAGAGTCATATTGGCAATTTAACAGCACATGTGCTCAGAATGAAATTAAAATGATGGTTTTTTATATTGGCAATTGCTTAGTGAACTGGGCCACCTCAGGCAAAACTAAAATATGTATGTACATGTACATACTACATGCAGTATATTTAAATGTATGTGGCTATATGCTCAACTACAATGGTTCTATAATAACAATGGTATTGCTAAATTTATTATGATGACTGGCATTTAATTTTAGCTCTAACAAATAATCAAGTTACTGTACCTTCTTTTCTTGTAGATGACAAAGCCAATACAAATCACAAGACTGATCACCACTCATTACTGTCCTCATATTAATTTTACCCTCTTTGATAAGCTCATTTACTAACAACTGCAGTGAAAAAAATTAATAATAATAATAACAGTGTAGATCTAAAATATAAAAAGTGAAAATAAACATGGACTGTAATTTAGTGGTCCAATAGTTTCCTTGCCTTTAAAGATATTTCTGGCCTTTCTCTATTTTCATACCATTCCTCCAGTTCAGAATATTGAAAAAGGTGAGAATTAGAACTAGAAGAATTAAGATAGGCCAGGACTGAGGAGCTCTGCTCCAGTATCCATTTCACTACACGTGTTTTCAGGATACGTTTGAATATCTCCGTTTATTCCTCAATCAGACTGCAGAAGCCACACCCACAAAACCCAAGCTTCCAAGTGATGTCCCGGTATGCATGCAGTTTAAGTATTGTAAAAATTCAAATCTGATTGGAATCAGCTCAAAATTGAAACACAACATAACAACATGTAGCTCTATGTATGTATGAAGGATATGAAGAATTCTCGTTTTTATTTTTTTGTGAAATTTGACCAAGGGCCCTGTACGGCACTAGTAAATGGACTTTGAAAGCAAATTTTAAAAAAATATAAAAATTCTAAATGCAATTGAAATCAGCTCAAAATTAAGATACAACACAAAAACATGTATACTTATCAGGAAAATTATATTCTCCTTTTTCATTTTTAGAGAAATTTGACAAAGGACACCGTTATACTGCTATAGGATGGGATTTTTGCCTGAAATTTGAAAAGTCCAAATGTGATCGAAATCATCTGAAACTTTTCATACAAAATGGAAAAAAAGTATTATGCATAAAAAGTTTTAATATAGAATTTTATTTTTGACAAAATATCCTGTACTATTAGTAACACGGTAGCATTACTAAGTAGAATTCACCCCCAAACAATAGTACAAGGTGTTTGGTAAATTTGAAGCAACTGTATCAACACATGCATACATGTATCAGTTGAGAGTTGGTAGAAAGTCATTGTGGAATCATACCATTAGAAGAATCATGTGATTAATACTGAACCACTGGCTAGAATGGAATCTTGGTAAGTACTGATAAGTCTTTCTATTAATTGCATATATATATATACATGTACTCTCTCTCTCTCTCTCTCCCTTTAGATGGTCAAGAAATGAAGACAGAAGGATTGATCAGTACATGCAAATTACTAAAATCAGATCTTGTGCCACATCCACAAGACCACAAGACTACACAGTGACTATTGGGGTACTCATAAAATTGTATTCTCTTTTTTCCACATAAACTAAGTATGACTATATAAAAAACAAAATTAATTGCTGCACTATAACTAGCGAAAAACGAGTCACGTTTAGTATATTAAGTAATTTTAATACAAACATTTATTGTGGCATATGCTCATAAACATCATCAGGTGATGTTTGGCATTCATCATAGACTCCTTCATTCTCTTCACTTTGTTTAGTCTTGTGAATTTCATATGGTTCACATACTTGCATTGCAATATCATCATCAGCTCTATTAAAGTAGTGAATAACTTAAAGTTATAAAATAAACTAACTTTGTTTGCTTATTAAAAGTAGACGGACTTTTCTTTCTATAAGAATAACAATAACAATTAAATATAAAAGAATGTAAACTATACCTTAAAAAGCAGTAGATATGAACAACAACACTGACAGTTAGTAGACCACACAATATACCCACTAACACACTAAGAGCAATGACACTGTCTGATGTAGATGAGTTAGATGATAATTGTAGTGGTAGTTTTAGTGTCTCATTAGCAATAACTGTCCATTCTCCATATCCATTAACAGTGTATGCACGTACACCAAAAACATAACAAGACAAAAATAAAGTAAGACATATCATTAAGACCAGTAATGTTGATATATGTATTAGTTGAGTTACGTAGTTGTAGTATTTCAGCATTAAAGTCATCATAATTTATCATCAAACAGTTATCAGACTGTAAGATATGATATCCTATCTCATATGTGATAATGGGATAGTCTGATGGAATATAACTAGGTACACTCCATGAGATAACAGCCCATGTAGTGTCCATGATACTGGATACTGAGCCAACTGGACCAGGTACTAAATAAAGACACATTCTCACAGAACTGATATAGTATAATAATTACATACCTATTCCAATCTCTACTACAATAGGATCACTGAAGGGACCTCTTCCAACAGAATTAACAGCAGCTACACTGATGTTATACTCAGTACCAAATACTAGATCATTCAATATGATATATCTCTCAGTACTGGTGAGGTTGTATGTGATACTACTGTTACTGATCATCACTGTATAGCCTGTGATTAGACCATTACGCTGAGAACAATTAACCTCATTCCAAGTGAATCTATTAGCTGTAGAATTAACTAGTAAGACTTGAATTGACAATGGTAAACCACTAGGAACTGAGAAGTAAAACTAGAATCCAATCAATTACTGACATGCTAAGTATTAGTACCTCTCGCTTCAGTTTGTACCAATGTGCTGCTTAAATAAGATCCTCCTAGTACATTACGAGCTCTCACTGTGATGGTATAGTTCATACCACTGTACAGGCCTATTAATGTATAACTGTATGTTGTAGTGGACTGATGAGGAGCAACAGAGACTGTCTCATTCACTGATGATAACTGGGGACAAGATGGAGTATAGGAGATGGTGTAGTATGTTACATAGTTGTCACTACTGGGAATAGTCCAGTTCACTGTAATACCAGTGGTTGAGACATTAGATACTGAGAGACTAGTTACTGGACTAGGAACTAGAATGGACATAAATTACACTCTCTCAATGATAATAACTCACCATCAAATCTTAACACTGTTACTGTACTATTCACTGATGGAAGATCTATATATGAGTACACACTGATAGTATAGATACTCGTTGGTGAGAGATCTGTTAGTACAATTTCATCTTCACTGGTAGATACTACATTCCTGGTTACACCTCCAGTAGTATACTCAATCACATATCATTAGTCTCTGATGAATTGGTCCAGTTCACTTTGATACTAGTAGTATTAAATATAAACCCTCTCACATTATTTGGAGGACCACTAGGAGCTAAAAGATAAAGGTATCTACTATTGATTAAAGTATAATCATACCATGTAATATCACAAATTGACTGTAGTTGACTCCCCCAATCATTGCTATACAGGTAACATTAACTGACACTCCCAGTGGATTAGGATATACCAGTAGTGTGTTGTTGTATGTCAGGACATCAATTGATGTATACATTGAGTTACTCTTCATCACTCCATTCACTAACCAGTAAACATCAGTTGAAGGATTTATATCAGTAGTTGTGAGACAATCAATACGATATTGAGTGTTAATGAGTTGTGTAATGGATGAGACTAGTGTCCAATTGATTGAATTAATAACTAGAAATACATCAACAATGTTACAAGTACATTAAAAGGTGCAGTAGCAATACCTGGTAAGGTCTGTACACTGATTGTAGTAGCAGGTCCGAGTAATTGTTGATAGGCTCTGACTGTGATGCTATAAGTTGTTCCTCCTCTCAGTCCATTCAGTGTGATTGTATTATTACTACTTCCCTCCACCTGTACTGTCGCACAGTGTCTGTGTCACTAGTGACATTAACTACATATCCATCAGCATCAGATGAATCAAGTGCAGTCCAACTGACAGTGATAGCGGTAGCTGTCTTGTTGACCTCAGTAAGAGAAGAGGGAGCAGTTGCTGGTACTAATATAGGGAGACATATGTACTAAGATATTAGTATATCCTTATCATTACCTTTTATGGTTAAAGTATGTGTTCTATCATTACCCCCACTAGGATTATCTAGTACACACTGATACATTTGATCTCCAGTGGTTGATTGACTGATTGATCCACTACTGACAGTCATTCCATCCCATGTGATATTAACAGTATATATTACTGTGTTCATATCACTAACTAACACAGTACCAGGACAAGGATTATTAACATCATCACAGTTAGTGTAACTAGCAAGTGCAGTACTGCCAATGCTCATATTAATACCATATTCATAGTGTCCAATTTTAATACAATTCAGTTTGTATTCCTGAGGATATACTGTCATATCAGAAGGAAGATCAGAAATAAAAAATGATATTGTCTGTGCAAAACCTATGTATAAATAAAGATTAATTTCAAAAAGAGTTGTTTAGCATATTTTACTGAATATATTAGCAAAGATGATGTTAGTGTTAGGATCTGAACAATTAGTGGGTAGACAACACTTGTACCAGCCATCATCAGGTGCTTCAAGATAGCCATTAGCTGGATTTATAAAAACACTGAGACTAGCACCTGACTCAGTAGTACATTGAACATTTGAATTGTTACCACCATCACAAGGAACTACTCCATTAGGACCAATCCATTGTCCACCATTCAGAGTAGCACCAGGTGATACACACTCTAGTGGAGCCCATCTGATACTAAGATCCCAAAAATATGATCCATTAGAATAACAGTTTCCATTATGCCTCAAATAGATACCTATACAAAACTATAAAATTGTTATACACATCCAGTGTCTTACCTGAGGAAGGTGGACATTGGCTAATAACTTCACTAACAGTCAACAAGAAGAGCAAAATCACCACTGATACTGACAATGCCATTTTAACAATAGTATAAAAAGTATACAAATTAGTCTACTGTTATTTTTATTAAATTAAAGACAGTTTTCTTTTACATAAGTAAAGTGCATTACATGTCAGTGTTACCATTAAAATTTGTTGACCTTCCCTTTAAATAAGCTATGACAATTCAAAAAAATAACATGTTTACTGTGACAAAGTACATGCATATCACTTAAGTTTTGTATCTAAGACATGCACAAGTAGATGCGTATAAGAGATGACAAAATGTCAGTTAACATTAGAATTAGTCAGTATACCTGCCCCTTTGCACGGACAGGTTTGCAGACAGTATATTAGTACATGTACATCACAACATAAATATGATTAAAATCATTTGCAGCTTGTCACTTTCCTGGTTACATTTTTAAAACTGTACATTCACACCTCTTCAATTAAGATTTTGTAGATTTGACATTACAGTTAGACCATTTGGTACTGCAGGAAGAGATAGACAAGCAGATACCATACTGGTATGTACATACCCAATGGCTGGTGTTTATTAGTATTGAAGAAGTCATGTTGTCATCATTATACAACCAGGAAAAACGAACTACAATGACAAGTAAATGTATATGTACAAAGTATGTTCATATTTGAACATAGAACAGTCAATATGTGAGATTTGGGTTATTAATTTTGTCTATTTTAGAATTAATAGAATGATTCATCTTCAGTGTCATAATGTATTATATCTGGGCTAATGGATAGGTAGCCTAATAGTTCAGTCATTGATGGGGTTGGTCTGCTAGTAGGAGAGTGTTCAAGTAAAGCTTGTGCAGCTTCTTGACTGACTGACCGCCATTTTGAAATCAAGCCCTCCAACTGAGTCAAATCATTCTACAATATGAAAATGAGTGACACTATAATACTTAAACATTACTGGATAGATTAAAATTTAATGATGTGCATCAGTATGAATTTAATCATCTAAATTATCATCACTTTTAAATATACATAACATTCTACAGCCCAGCTACACTATACAGTAGTATATTAGACAAAAGACTGACCTTTGTCCTATATAACTTGACCAAACAAAGCTTCTGCAATTTATTTTCTTTCTCCTGGAGCTTTTCCATCAACTGTTTCTTTTCTTTGCTTAGTTCTATCAAAGTTTCTTTAGAATGATCACCAGTACTTGTAGATGCAACAGAAGTATAAGTGCTTGTGTCTATTGTCTTAAGTTTTTTAGCTGATCGAGGAGGAATAAATTTCGAATGACTTTGTCTTTTCTGTTGTGATCTATTACTCTTAGTTGATGATCCTTTAATGTCCTCAGTTTGTTTCACTTAATAAAAGTGGTGTCTCAATGTAGCATGGAAATGATATAAAATTCAGGTTGGTTTCAGAGCAATTTTTGGCTTATATAGCTTGGCCAGTGATACTGTAAAAATAAGGGTCACTCTGATGTATGTTGCCTGACACAAAATTTTGGAGCTACATGTATAAGCCCTTTTAAAATATTAAAAAGTAGCCCGTGGTTTTTTCCAAAAATGGTTCTAAAATCACCCTCAATTTATTACATTTTCTGATGCATATTGATCACCTTATGCTATCTAGCAAGTTTGAGATAATTCCGATTGTAAGTTTTCAATTTATGGCCATTTTTACTCATCCCCAATTTGTGTGATATTCTTAATAAATGTACATGTACATACTGTACAGCAACATTAATAGGAGTTACTTTGTATGTCTGATGATTTGTAAAAAAAATTGCAATTGGCAGATTTCATATTGGCAATTTAACATCACATGTGCTCAGAATGAAATTAAAATGATGGCTTTTTATACTGGCAATTGCTTAGTGAAATGGGCCACAACAGTCATGCAAAACTAAAATATGTATGTACATGTACATGCTACATGCAGTATATTTAAATGTATGTGGCTATATGTTCAACTACAATGGTTCTATAATAACGACGGTAATGCTAAATTTGCTATGATGACTGGCATTTAATTTTAGCTCTAACAAATGATCAAGTTACTGTACCTTCTTTTCTTGTAGATGACAAAGCCAATACAAATCACAAGACTGATCACCACTCATTACTGTCCTCATATTAATTTTACCCTCTTTGATAAGCTCATTTACTAACAACTGCAGTAAAAAAATTAATAATAATAATAATAACAATAATAATAATAATAATAATAATAATAATAATAATAATGTATACTGACATCTGAAATATAAAAAGTGAAAATAAATATGGACTCTAATTTAGTGGCCCAATAGTTTCCTTGCCTTTAAACATGTTTCTGGCCTTTCTCTATTTTCATGCCATTCCTCCAGTTCAGAATACTCAAAAAGGTGAGAATCAGAAGAATTAAGATCCATTTCACTACACGTGTTTTCAGGATACGTTTGAATATCTCCGTTTATTCCTCCATCAGAAGGTAGAAGCCACACCCACCAAACCCAAGCTTCAAACCGGTATGTATGCAGTTTAAGAATTGCAAAAATTCAAATCTGATTGGAATCAGCTCAAAATTGAAACACAACATAACAACATGTAGCTCTATGCACGTATGACGGAAATTATAAAAATGAAGAATTCTCGTTTTTATTTTTTTGTGAAATTTGACCAAGGGCCCTGCACTACAGTAAATGGACTTTGGTCCAACTTTAAAGCAAGTTAAAAAATTATAAGAATTCTAAATGCAATTGAAATCAGCTCAACATTAAAATACAACACAAAACATGTATACCTATCAGGAAAATTATATTCTCCTTTTTCTTTTTTAGAGAAATTTGATAAAGGACACAGTTGTTATACTGCTATAGAATGGGATTTTTTGAAAAGTTCAAATGTGATCAAAATCATCTCAAACTTTTCATACAAAATGGAAAACAAGTATTATGCATTAAAAATTGTAAAAGAGAATTTTATTTTTGACAAAATATCCTGTACTATTAGCAACGCGGTAGCTTTACTAAGTAGGATTCACCCCTAAACAATAGTACAAGGTGTTTGGTAAATTTTGAAGCAACTATATCAACACATGCATACATGTATCAGTTCAGAGTTGGTAGAAAGTCATTGTGGAATAATACCATTAGAAGAATCATGTGATTAATACTGAACCACTGACTAGAATGGAATCTTGGTAAGTATAAGTCTTTCTATTAACTGCATATACATGTACTCTCTCTCTCTCTCCCTTTAAATGGTCAAGAAATGAAGATAGGAGGATTGATCAGTACATGCAAATTACTAAAATCAGATCTTGTGCCACATCCACAAGACCACAAGACTACACAGTGACTATTAAATATACTCATAAAATTGTGTTCTCTTTTTTTCACATAGACTAAGTAATGTATGACTATATATAAAACAAAATTAATTGCTGCACTATAACTAGTGAAAAATGTTTAATGAGTCACGTTTAGTATATTAAGTAATTCTAGTACATACATTTATTGTGGCATACGCTCATAAACATCATCAGGTGATGTTTGACATTCATCATAGACTCCTTCATTCTCTTCACTTTGTATA
>NW_003546944.1:0-2735 GCF_000090795.2 Amphimedon queenslandica
AAAGTCATTACTAAAGATGATCCACTGTACAAGACACTCAAGGACCCAAAGCCACTAACATACCAGGTGATGAGCCAGAATGTGATCGTTGAAACCAGACCAGAGCCTGATCCTGGACTAGTTACACCAATCAATGAAGCCAGTTCCACAGCGACTGCAGAGAAAAACTTCATCACCATCACTGTTCAGTTCCTCAATGGCCAATCTCACAAGTTTTCAGTGGATCCCAGGGCTACAGTGTATGGACTGAAGTGGTCCATCTTTAAGAGTAAAGGGTTTGATGAGTACTCACAGTATGATGTTAATAACATTGTACTCACCTTTGGAAGGAAGGAGCTCAATAATGATGATCGTCTATTGACAGACTGTGGAATTAAAAATGGCTCAACTGTACAATTTGCAGTTAAACTAAGAGGGGCAGGTGGACCAACCATAATAGTGTTCGATGAGGATTTACTAGACCCTGAATTTGATCATGACTTCACAAACGAATGTGACACAGGAAGAGTTTACCACCGAGGTCAAAGTCAAGGGTTTTATTACCCCTACAAGCGTCCTTATGGTTGGAAAAGGTTAGCTCTCAAAGTAAAGGGCAAGTATCCACCAGACGATACCTGGCTGGGTACACTGGTAGCTGGGTCTGAGCGAACTGAAAGTTCAAAAGGTGAATGGCCAGTCTCTTATAATGGAACAACAAAAGAAGGAACAATGACTATAGCAGCTAAAGGATATGGTGAGGATAAATTAGCCCGGGAGAACTTTGGAAGAGGGTTTTACTCAACACCGAGTGTTGAAATTGCTGCTGATTTCGCTCGACGATTTGACCATACTGATGGTAAGAGGTACGAGGCTATCATTCAGAACAGAGTTAATCTCAACCCTGGACACTCTGAGATAATTCCAGTGGAGAAGACACGACATGGAGCAGAGTATTATCTGACATATTCTTCTGATGACCTAAGACCATACGGGATATGTATCAGGGAAGTTAAAGCTATTAGTACTTAACTTTTGAATAATTAATGAACAGCATCATTGAACATTACTAGGATTTATTAGGTAGTTTATTAAAATTACAACAATTCTTTTTGTTTTTTTTGCTTTATATAAAATGCTAGTAGAAACATGATAAAAGAATGATAGAAAGTTATAAGTTATATTCAGTGCGATGATGAGGAGCTCCCAGCCAGATGTCATTCTCATACTGTCCCTTTACTTTTAACGCTACCCTGTTCCAACCGTACGGTCGCCTGTAAGGATACCCTCCTCTTTTGAATACCTTCCCATCATCAGTGATGTGAGTGAAGTCATCATCAAATGCTGGCTTTAATAACTCATCACTTATAAAGAGAAATGGAGTCCCTCCACCATATACACAATATAAAATCTTGCGGTGCCAGACCACGCCCTCCGTACCTGTGAGACTACACGATATACAGCAGTTAACACTGATCACTTGGTAATACCATAGTGTGTCAGTGGCTTATCCGATTCTAATAGTTTGCTAGCATAGACTAGTATTGTGAAGGGTTCTATAGAATATGGGTATTTTTGAGCGATGTCCCATTTCATATCAGTTTATATTATTCAATAATAATTATATTTAGAATTGTCATGTTTATTAGTAACAAATAATTATGTTTTTATTGAGTTAATAATTCTAGAAATATTCAGCTTTGGAGTGGCTTTTGTTTTGTTGTTAGTCTTGTAGTACATTATACTGAATGAATGAGTAGAGCTTACAGCAGGACTAGCCGCTAGATGATGTAATTTTAAAATGCATTCGGTATATGTGGGACTATTGGCACTCACTATAAGCAATTTAATTCAAAGGATGATGCAATTAATCAACTGAATAAATGTTCATGTTCAGGTTTATTATGTAAACTAAATGAGCTAATTAAGCTCTACCATACTACATGTAAGTGTGGTTCCACCCCTCACCCATTATAATCCATCCCATCCCTCTAAGATAGTAGTATTAAGATAATATAGATTAAGATAGTATAGAGTAAGATAGTGTTTTATCCCACCCACTGCACATATCCCACCTCTACCTTGAGACTAGCTCTATATCAAAAGCAGTCCTTCTCTATACAGCACTGAAGACAAGGTATCATTCCAAATGGCAGTAGCTCCTTCTTCTTCTTCCAGTGCTCACCTACAGTTAGTAGCAGCTGCATTAACCAGTCTAATACCAGGGAGTAAAGTCATTACTAAAGATGATCCACTGTACAAGACACTAAAGGATCCAAAGCCACTAACATACCAGGTGATGAGCCAGAATGTGATCGTTGAAACCAGACCAGAGCCTGATCCTACAATAGTAGTACCACTGGAGAAGACAATGGACATTGAACTACAACCACTAGCTCATGACACTAGTGATGAACCAACCTCTGGTGGAGGGACCAGTTCAAATATGGTCATCACAGTTCAGTTCCTCAATGGTCAGTTCTATAAGTTTTCAGTGGATCACAGGGCTACAGTGTATGCACTGAAGTGGTCCATCTTTAAGAGTAAAGGGTTTGATGAGTACTCACAGTATGATGTTAATAACATTGTACTCACCTTTGGAAGGAAGGAGCTCAATGATGATGATCGCCTTTTAAAAGATTACAGCATTAAA
Organism: Amphimedon queenslandica; assembly: GCF_000090795.2. Lineage (NCBI taxonomy): Eukaryota > Metazoa > Porifera > Demospongiae > Haplosclerida > Niphatidae > Amphimedon > Amphimedon queenslandica. Next base: position 2,630 of record NW_003546944.1, read on the forward strand.
AATGGGTCCATCATTCAATTTGCAGTTAAACTAAGGGCAGCAGCTGACCAACAGTCCTAGTGTTAGACGAGGACCTACTGGATCCTGACTTTAACTATGACTTTAG
>NW_003546944.1:2745-7924 GCF_000090795.2 Amphimedon queenslandica
ATCCTGACTTTAACTATGACTTTAGAAACGAGCCCAACGTAGGGCGGGTTTATGAAAGAGGAGGGTACGTGTACAATCGTCCGTACGGCTGGAACCGACTGGCTTTGAAGACTAAGGGAAAGTATCCACCTGATGACGCCTGGCTGGGTATACTGGCCAATCGTACAGAGAGTTCAAACGAGGAGTGGCCAGTCTCTTATCATGGGACAAAGAAAGAAGGAGCAATGGCTATAGCAGCTGAAGGATATGATGAGGATAAATTAGACCGGGAGAACTTTGGAAGAGGGTTTTACTCAACACCGAGTGTTGAAGTTGCTGCTAGTTTTGCTCCACGATTTGACCATACTGATGGTAAGAGGTATGAGGCTATCATTCAGAACAGAGTTAATCTCAACCCTGGACACTCTAAGATAATTCCAGTAGAGAAGACACGACATGGAGCAGAGTATTATCTGACATATTCTCCTGATGACCTGAGACCATACGGGATATGTATCAGGGAAGTCGTTCAAGTTAGCAGTGCTTAAGAATAAACAGCATAATAATAGTAACTCTTTAAAGCATTGATTTAATAGCTGATTGTTATAGTATTATTATTAGGTTGTTTTAATTGAAATTGTACTACATAAAACTGTTGTTACTTGTTACAAACAATTACTACATATGTCACTACTCCTACATGAATAGTGTATATTAGTAACCTGACACTAATTGTCAGTCATTAGTGACTGTAGTACTCCACAAACACATGTACATGTATGTAGTCATAATTCACTACTGCTATAGACCTCACAAATTGAACATAAACAACTGACATTAGTCATTAACCAGAGATACAACTAACCAATGAGTGCTATAAATCTATTACTTACAATGCTACACGTGTGAGGCTATTGCAATTATTATAATATTTCAAAACATAAAAAGCACATTCCAATAAATGTACACTCTACAGAGTTAATCATTAGTCCATGGACACACACTGTACCAAAGGAGAGGACAAGACATGAAGCAGAGTAATAATGTAAGATGGCAGTATCTTATTGATTCTAATCAAAGAAGGGAGAAAGACTGAAAAATTAAGTATTGAAAACATGTACTAGTAGGTGTGATCAAATTATTTAAAAAGGTGTGGTATTAATAACACCACCACATGGTCCTCTCTTGTAGAGTTTACAGCTGCTACTGATTCTCAGACTCTGTAGACTGTAATCTCTTGGGCAAACATAATGTCAGCATCTAATGGCCAGTTACTAGCAGCTGCCTTCAACTCAATACTAGGCAGTGGGTATAGGATAGTCTCTAAAGATGACACCACTGGAATGAAAGAAGTACAAGAAGTTGGTCTAGCAGGTCACGTCTTTGACTTGAAGTACAGCGACCTCCAGGATACCATCATAAGAGAGAGCAACCCTCACATTATAAGACCAGGGAACAGGGACACCAGTATCATGGTATACTACCTGTCAGGGAAGAGGAAAGAGCTAATGGTTGATTTGAATGGAACAGCTCAAGATATGAAGTTTGATATCATGAAGGAGCAACTCTATGGTATTAATGACCCAGACCAGTTTAGAGTCATATTTCAAGGAAGACAACCAGACCCTAATGACAAGCTGAAGGACTGTGGCATTAAAGAAGGATCAACCATACAGGCTGTACAGTGTTTAAGAGGAGGTGGCTGTCCATTCCACTTGTTAAATGAAGAGCTGTTGGAACCAGAGTTTGATTACGACTTCACTCTCATTAGAGATGAAGGGAAGGTCTTTAAAAGAGGAGGGTACCTGTACAAGAGGCCATGTGGATGGAACAGAATAGCACTGAAGGTTAAAGGGAAGTATCAGAATGATGACTGGCTGGGTACACCTGGTAACCGTACAGCTAGTACTATTGGAGAGTGGCCAGTCTCTTATCATGGGTCTAAGAAGATATCATCAATAAGGATTGTAGAGGAAGGGTATGATGGAGACAAGTTGGAGAGGGAGCTGTTTGGTAGGGGCCATTACTCTACTCCTGACATTGAAGTGGCTGCTAGGTATGCTACAGAATTTGAAGTGGAAGGAAAGAGATACCTGGCAGTGATACAGAACAGAGTCAATCTAAAGAAGAGCAGTGTAATACCAAAGGAACTGACTGGAGCTGGGGCTGACTATTATGTGACACCATCAAGTGATGATATCTATCCTTATGGTGTCTGTATCAAGCAAGTATAATCACTGGATATACTGTAACCAGTATACTGACTCAATAAACCATTAATGAACTGTATTATAGTGCAACTATTATAACCAATTAGCATGTACTGTTGATAAATACCATGTTGACAGTTGATGTATTGACTTCAACTTTGACTTGGTCCTTTTCGTGTTACTGATTGAGTGAGGGGCGGGACTGGAAGGCTTCTGTTATGTTGGCTCCATTTCAAAACTAACTTACACTAAAGTACAGTACAGCACTGATCATTCATGTACCCAGTCTACCCACTCCATACATTGAGAATAGTGTAAACTATCATGTAATCATGTGGTACTATATACAGTATCTATTGATGAATTACATTTATAATTACAGGTATAGTAGATATTTTAGTCAATTGCTATCTTTGTGTGATAAAGGATTAGTGAAGAATGACAAACATTGCCATTCCAAAAATTAGTGACAATTAAGAAATCATACCATTATCTATCATCATGTTACAAGCAGTATATGGTAATACAGTATGTACTAACACACATATGTACCTGAACACAGTTGATATTACTAATGTCAGTATATTGTATTATATAGAGATACAGCAGTAAACCTTACTTAGGAATGATAAGGAGTGGTAACACTGTGGTGGCTCCAATTACTGAACATACATACAGTATTGTAACTGGAGCTGAGGGGAGTCTACACATCAAAGGCCCTTCACTGGTTTCTGTATATTACATACTTCGTGGCTTCTATGATGATATAAAAGTGGTAGACAGTAAGAGCTGAATTCATTGCAAGAGACAAACAACTAAAATCAGTTTATAATGGGATCAGTAGTCCTATTGACAAGAACTATACTAGTAAGATACAATATATATGATAGTGTATGGTACTATCTTTACAGGTTATACTGAGTACATGTTATACAAATGGACTAGAACTAGCTGATTTGTACCCATATGGTACAGAACATGGGGACGCCACGAGGATTGGATCTGGTCTACCTATAGCACCATTACTGGCTCCAATTAATAACTTAGTTGGATTTGGTCCGGCTAACCTTAGAGCAACAAGATATGAGGTTAGCACACGCACACACACACACACATTATTAGTGCTTTAGTTTGTAACCATTATCTGTTCATTTTATTACTAACACAATTTATTGATCATTTCACATTTACTAATGCTATTTATAATTCTATAGCTTGCTTACACAGGGTACCTGGAATTTAAAAACGATGGCATTGATCTAATCTATGTCAATTTGCTCTTTGGTTCAGGTCCCCTTGATCAATCCAGAACTAAGATACATGGTAGGAATACTGCTGATCCAGACTTACTAAAGAAAGCTATGGATCAGATTAATGAAGCCTTTTCTAATGTTTTCTGCAGTACATCTCCTCCTACTCAACTAATAATAGTAACTTGGATAGACTTTGCAAAAGCTGGCTCAAACCTAGTTAGTATATTAATTACTTAATACATGAAATACTGTTAATAATAGCTAGCTACACTCTAATCACTTTATTTATTATTTTTAGGGCAGTAACTTCCAATTAATTGTTGTAACTAATGGAAACATTACATTTGGTATTGCACTTTATGTCAATGTTGATGCGAGCATTACATCAGCTACTACTGGAATAGAGTCAGAAATTACCGTATTTCCTCGTGGAAACGCCTACTCCCTATAAACGCCCATGCCTGTATAAACGCCTAGAAACAGCATATAACTTTGACAATAAACGCCCATGCTTGTTTAGACGCCTATTCTTGATTAAAAGCCTATACCACACCCACCTATTCCATCCACGTGGTACATGTACCTTACGTAGTTTACATTCTACAATGGAAGCTGCAGCTGAGAAGGCTAAGGAAACTCAGAAGTTCGATGTCAGTTTTAAACTACGCGTTGTGTCTATTGAAACATGCTGGTAAGGATTATTTTTTGGTTATAAACGCCCACCTCGTATAAACGCCTACTTCATTTAAACGCCTAGCAAACAGGTCTCTATAAGAAATAAACGCCTAGGCGTTTCCACGAGGAAATACGGTAATAATAATTTTGCAGTAGTTGATCATTCTCTATTTCCATTTGGTACCACTGTTACCAAAGCTCCCACTATGATGCTTAATAGCAACATACCAGGGACATATATATTTTCATTGAATCATATACCACCAGGTATGACTATAGTACATGTATCAACTGTTCCATATAACTTGTATATCTTTTAGACACTCGTAATTCTTTCAGCATTTCTTGTAAGCCCAGACTTGTTCAGTTGGCGTGTGAGGCTATGAGAATTAATGGAGAGGATGTACCAGCTTCTTGTAACAACTGATGACATACTCCATTTTATTGTGTTTTTGTGATTAAATAATTTTTCAGTAGTGAATTGCTCAATTTTAATAATAGAGACTAGAGATATAGTTGTTATCATTTACTAATCTTTTTGTCATGGATTATTTTTTATCATTATTGTTTTAGGAATAAAGTCAAAATAACTGCAAACAAAAAGCAGTACACGAAGTATAACACTTTCACGTTTTCTGACAGCATAACAATTAACATGTACTGATAATGAATACCTAAGTATAACTGGAAATTTTGCAGTATCATGCCAAATTCGCCCAACTTAACTCCCTCCAAAATTTCTTGCTATATAATAATAATCATAATGGTACTACAGTATCTATTGATGAATTACAATTATAATTTACAGATCTAGTAGATATTTTAGTCAATTGCTATCTTTGCGTGATAAAGGATTGGTGAAGAATGACAAACATTGAGAATACCAGTAATTAGTGACAATTAAGAAATCATACCATTATCTATCATCATGTTACAAGCAGTATATGGTAATACAGTATGTACTAACACACATATGTACCTGAACACAGTTGATATTACTAATGTCAGTATATTGTATTATATAGAGATACAGCAGTAAACCTTACTTAGGAATGATAAGGA
>NW_003546944.1:7934-18435 GCF_000090795.2 Amphimedon queenslandica
AGAAGAGCAGTGTGATACCAAAGGAACTGACTGGAGCAGGGGCTGACTATTATGTGACACCATCAAGTGATGATATCTATCCTTATGGTGTCTGTATCAAGGAAGTATAGTCACTGGATATACTGTAACCAGTGATGACTCAATGAACCATTAATGAACTGTATTATAGTGTAACTATTATAACCAATTAGCATGTACTGTTGATGAATACCTAAGCACACTTTGATGTATATTGTATTTAAATGATGTTGACAGTTGATGTATTGACTTCAACTTTGACTTGGTCCTTTTGGTGTTACTGATTGAGTGAGGGGTGGGGCTGGAAGGCTTCTGGTATGTTGGCTCCATTTCAAAACTAATTATACTAAAGTACAGTACTGCACTGCAACACTACCTGTAAGTATGTTCATGTACCAGTAATGTACCCACTCCATACATTGAGAATAGCATAAACTATCATGTAATCATATGTACTACAGCATGTATGATGTGATGAATGTGAAGTGAACAATGCAAGCACTCTAACCACTTGGTCTACTAGCAGTACATTATACCATTCACTGGTATACTTGACAATTGTATTATAAGCCAAACATACATCAAGGAACTTCATGTCTTTAGTTACTTGTAGATCAGTAACTGATCCAGTTAGTATAATGTATACCTGGAAATATAGTGAGTCTACATATCCAGTACCAAAAAGGTCTGAGACTAAATTTAATTGTGGGGTCCTATACTGATTGCTACCAGGAAGTGTTGGGGTTGAGAAACTGTATTCATGAAACATCTTTTAGACAGCAGTCAATATAAAAGAGGTAGGTTTACAGTAATTACAGATATATTAAATATTTGAGTCAATTGCTGTTTTTGCCTGATAAAGTAGTGTTGAAGAATGCAAGCATTAATAATACCAGTAATTAGTGACAATTAAGAAATCATACCATTATCTATCATCATGTTACAAGCAGTATATGGTAATACAGTATGTACTAACACACATATGTACCTGAACACAGTTGATATTACTAATGTCAGTATATTGTATTATATAGAGATACAGCAGTAAACCTTACTTAGGAATGATAAGGAGTGGTAACACTGTGGTGGCTCCAATTAGTGAACATACATACAGTATTGTAACTGGACTGTACTACTCTACAAATACATGTACAAGTATGACTGTTGTAGACCTCTCGAATTGAACATAACAATTGACATTAGTCATTAAACAAGAAATAAAACTAATCAATCTATTATTAATATATTATACTTATACTGCTACATACATTGTATGTGAGGCTATTAAATACAATAATAATAATAGGGGGGCATAACTAGGAGGTGTGACCAAAAGGCGGAGCCCCTCTCAATATTTTACATTATTTCTAGTTATGATGGTAATGAATTATTATTAGAGAAGAGAGAATTTTTTTAAGCATTGAAATTCACATGTACATGTAGGTGTGATCAAATTGATTATTTTAAAAGGTGTGGCATTAATGACACCACCACATGGTCCTCTTGTAAGTACAGTCAATACTGTAATCAGTAGTGACTCAATGAAGTGTATTATTATTTCAGTGCAACTATTGTTAACAAGTAGCATGTACAGTACTGCATGTTGATCAATACCTAAGTACAGTTTGATGTACCGTATATTGTGGTTAGCAGACATTAGATGTGGGCTTTATCAGGAGCCCATGGCTTTATCTCTACATTACTGTTGCATGTTGTAAGGGCAGGCTGTATGGAAACCAGCCTTTAACATTAACACACAGACATACAGACTTAATAACACAACACAACCCACTGATAGGACACTAAGGACAGTGAGCCAGAGTGCTGCTTCAAAATGGGTAATGCACAGTCCACACCAGGAGATCCTGAAGATGCTTCACTGGATCTAGTAGCAGCTGCATTAACCAACATGATGCCAGGGAGTAAAGTAATCACAAAGAATGATCCACTCTACTCAACACTGAGTAATCCACAGCTGCTAACGTACAAGATATTGAGCAAGAACGTCATTGTAGAGAGCAGACCGGAGCCTGATCCAGGGATAGTGGTTGAACAGGTTTATTGTGCCATTTGCAGGAGTGCTCCATGTCGCACAGACCAGGGCAGGCCTGATACAATCATCACAGTTCAGTTCCTCAATGGTCAATCTCACAAGTTTTCAGTGGATCCCAGGGCTACAGTGTATGGACTGAAGTGGTCCATCTTTAAGAGTAAAGGGTTTGATGAGTACTCACAGTATGATGTTAATAACATTGTACTGACCTTTGGAAGGAAGGAGCTCAATGATGATGATCGTCTATTGACAAACTGTGGGATCAAAGATGGCTCAACTGTACAATGTGCAGTTAAACTAAGAGAAGGAGCTGGACCAACTATACTAGTCTTGGATGGGAAATTCTTAGATCCAGACTACAATTTTGACTTCACACACATTAATGATACTGGCACAGAACACAAACGAGGTGGTCATATCTACAAGCATCCTTGTGGCTGGAAGAGAATGGCTATCAAAGTAACAGGGCAGTATGAAGATGATGACTGGTTGGGATGCTTTGGTCTACCTGGTGAATGGCCAGTCTCTTATCATGGAACAGCAAAAGAAGGAGTAGAAGGCATCACAAAAGAAGGATATGATGAGACAAAGTTAATTCGGAATCTTCATGGAGCAGGCCATTACTCTACTCCTGATATTGGTGTTGCTGCTGGATATGCAACTTCATTTCTCTATCGAGGTAAATGGTACAAAGCTGTCATGCAGAACAGGGTTAATCTTGAAAACACTACAATAGTACCAAAGGAAGAGACAGGAGCTGGAGCTGAATATTACGTGACACCATCTTCTGACGACTTACGTGCATATGGGATATGTATAAAAGAATTTGAACTCTGTAGCATCATGTAGTGAGTACATTCATTGGTGCTTAACTTATTGTGTGACAATGTACACTCAGTTTAACTTTTATAAGCTTTATTATTAATTAATAACCTAGTTATTTTAGTTGATTATTTCTTTATATAAAAACTGAGGCGACAAAAATCAGGATGACATAAAAAATGGTTACTCTCAATTTCCCAAACTTGGTGCTGGCCAATAAAAAGCCATGATCACTTCACGTTTTAGTGTTACACAATTTATTGTTACTAGCATTTATAAATACATTATTTTCTGTCTGTCATTCAAGCGCAGTTTTAAGCATTACGTGTACATCAATAAACAACACCAGGCAAACACAATTTAATAATATTAAAATGAATCAACTACATGTATTCTTACCTCCCTGGTCTGTCTTCATCAGTGATCAGTTCAAACTCCCAAAACTTGACGTCATGATCAGCACTGCAGGTAGTGAAGCCCCGCCTACCAGGAGACACGCCCACTGACCATACGGACCCAGAATGAGCCTTGAATGTCTCCAATAGAATACCAGAAGATATCTCATACAAGTGAACATCACCAGACTACAGGTATTACAATAAAAATTTAAAATGTTTCTATATTTCCTGATACATATACATGTGCTTATGTTGCATCAAAAGTTTGAGCTGATTCTGATCAAGTTTGGATTTTTTTACAAATTTTTAAAGTTGCTCTAAAATTGGACAAAAGTCCCTGTACTATAGTACAGGGATTTTAGTCAAATTTTGGCAAAAATGAAAAGGAGAGAATTTTTGATTTTTATTACATTTCCTGATGCATATACATGTTCTTATGTTGTGTAGAGAGTTTGAGCTGATTCCGATCAAGTTTGGATTTTTTTTACAAATTTTTAAAGTCGCTCTAAAGTCGGAGAAAAGTCCCTGTACTACAGTACAGGGACTTTGGTCAAATTTTACCAAAAACAAAAAGGAGAGAATTCTCCATTTTTAATCCCATTTTCTAATACACTAACACACTATACCTTAGTTCCTGCCAGTAAGTGCCTATCCCCTGGTACCACACACAGTGACACCACATACCCACAGTCTGTCAGTGTGTGGATACAAGTAGCCATTGACTGGTCCCTCAGTCTCCATATCTTAATGACATCATTGGAACCACTGGACAACAAGGAACCATCACTACTGAGGCACAGGGACCTACAGGAGATGACACCATATTAATACTACATTACAATATACACGTACTGTATAGAAGGAAATTTTGGAGGGAGTTAAATTTGGCAAATTACTAAATTTTGGTGATTGGCGAATTAAATTTGTGGCCACGTGCCATTGAGCATGCGCATAATGGCTCAAAATGGCAGATTTTTATTTTGATGAATGGCTTTCAAAACTCCAAATTTACAGTAACTCCCTCCAAAATTTCCCACTATACGGTGCTAGTGGTAACTTTATGAAACAGTTTCTATTTTAAGTGTTCAAGGATACAAGTAGCTCAAGAATTACATTAATAATTTAAATATAAAATGCTAAAAATGATCCTAAACCAGAAGTATTACAATACAATACATTACAGTAGTTATTAACACAGTAGTTATTAATACAGTTGTTATTAATAGAATAGTTATTAATGCAGTAGTTATTAATAGAGTAGGAGTAGTGGAGTGTACCTGATGTCTGATCTGTGGCCAGGGGCAGTCAGTGAGTGATGGAGACAGGAGGAGGGAGAGGGAGAGAGAGAGAGGGAGTGTATCTGGAGCATGTTCTCATGTAGTGACAACAATAACTGACAACAAGTTCAATTATAAATAATAATAATAATAATAATAATTCACTCATACTTGATAATTATTGTCAGATACTTGAACAATATCACATGATCTAAAGGTGATAGTCACATGATGTCATTATACATGTACATGTATTAATAACGTACTTCATTCTGTGGCTACTGTTGAAGTTATACAACAAGTGGAACTGATCTTCAACTACGTATGTGGGTGTGTCTGACTCCACCCACTCCAGCCCTGCCCTAAAATATTAAAAAGTTAATAATGTCTATTCTTAATTAATTTTTGGGCAAATTTAAGCATTTCGATAGTCAACTAATCATTTTGAACTATTATGCAGAATCTTAATGGGAAATGACACAAAATTGTCAAATTAAAAGTTGCCAATCATTAAAAAATGGGGACAACTTCACCTAAAACTACCAACTACAAAGTCCACAATACTGAAGGTCCTTTACTAAATTCAGCACACAATCAGTACTCACTCTGCTGCCTTCTTCTTTGATTTCTTAATTCTCTTCCTCCTCCTTTTATCAATCTCCTCTTCATTACGTATCCCATAAACCTCTATCAAGTGATCCCCACTCTACAACAATAATAATAATCACTCACACTAATTAACACCTCCTCACCATGACAACCATTAAACTGCCCCGCCCATCAATCCTAATACCCAGTGGGCGTGTACTCAACTGCCTCTTGATAGACCCGACCAGTGACACATTGAGTGGGTGGGATGGGGCGGGGCTTAGCTCGTACACTCTCAGCTCAGAGTCTGAAGACAGTGTCACTAGTTTGGATTGAGAGGGAAGGAGGACACACCCCCAGACCTCACTGGTGCTCTCCGTTAGTGTCTCAAAGCAATGCTGAGTGTCCAAGTCCCAGAACTTAACCATCGTGTCTTTAGAACTGCAGAAATAAATAAATAAATAATAACAATGTGTATTATTTATTTGTGTCTTAATTGTTATTGTTGTTATTGTATTTATTGTGTTTATTTATTTGTTGTTTTATCCTTAAACCACTTATTTTATGATTTTAAATTAATAAATATAATAAATATAAATAAATGTACATGTACTACACATGTACCTCGTTATTAAAACATTATTATCCTTCATGAAAGAGGACCAGGTCACTGGTCCCTTGTGTCCCTTCAGTCTAATGGAGTATGAGATCAGTACTAACACATGCAGCTGTACCTGTATAGTCCACACTCGTTAATGACATCCCATATTATAACGTCAGTGTCCTATTAGTGATAATTAGTGGGTGTGGTAGTGGGTGTGGCTACTTACCTTACCACCCGAGACTAGTCTAGTACCGGAACCATCAAACGATAAAGAAATAACAGAAGAACTGTGACCACTAAAAGATGATAATAAATATTTAAAAGAAAATATTGTTTTACGATTGCCTCAAGTTATTTTAATTATTAAATACCTAAAGGTCACACTAGTGTCACGTGCTGTCTCCATGTTGAATATTTTGATGTTGCCATCATCGTAACCAATAGCAACCAGAGGGGAGGAGGGAGAGAGACAGAGAGAAGTAACTTCATGAGAATCACCTTTCAACACCTCAACCTACACACCACACCAATGACATCATGTACCAATAACAAGAAACTGTAATGAAGATATTCACATTTTGGTAAATTCTGAATAAACCATGGGCTATAGCCTTGGGTATTTTTCAGAATTCTGCAGTTTCTTAAAATGGCTGTAACTTGAAAATTTGAAGTCAGAATCAGCTCAAACTTTCTACACAGCATAAGGACATCAATATGTATCAGAAAATGTAATAAAAATTTGGGATGATTTCGGAGCCATTTTTTGGAAAAACCATGGGCTATAGCCTTGGGTATTTTTCAGAATTTCGACATTTTCTTAAAATGGTCGTAACTTCAAAAATTGAAGTCGAAATCAGCTCAAACTTTCTACACAGCATAAGGACATCAATATGTTTCAGAAAATGTAATAAAAATTTGGGGCAATTTTGGAGCCATTTTTTTTGGAAAAAACCATGGGCTATAGCCTTGGGTATTTTTCAGAATTTCGACATTTTCTTAAAATGGTCGTAACTTCAAAAATTGAAGTCGAAATCAGCTCAAACTTTCTACACAGCATAAGGACATCAATATGTATCAGAAAATGTAATAAAAATTTGGGGCAATTTCGGAGCCATTTTTTTGGAAAAACAATGGGCTATAGCCTTGAGTATTTTTCAGAATTTGGCATTTTTTAAAATGGCTTAACTTCAAAAATTGAAGTCGGAATCAGCTCAAACTTTCTACACAGCATTAGAACATCAATATGTATCAGAAAATGTAATAAAAATTTGGAATGATTTCGGAGCCATTTTTTGAAAAAAACCATGGGCTTGGGTATTTTTCAGAATTTTGGCATTTTTTTAAAATGGCCGTAACTTCAAAAATTGAAGTCAGAATCAGCTCAAACTTTCTACACAGCATAAGGACATCAATATGTATCAGAAAATGTAATAACATTCACCTTTTCTGATGTCTTCAAGTCCCAAATGATCACGTGATCCAGAGCTGGTGCTAAAGCCAATCTCCTTCCCTTCCTATTCTTGTCCAGAAGGTGACCATCAAATAACAGGGCCCCTGCCTTCCTACTGCACACTACACCAAACGCACTGGACTCCTCATAACGCAAATACTGCTTAGTAACTGGCATGATATGGAGTAGCAGTGATCAGTGATGGTTCCACGTGGTCGTTAACATTTATAACTACTAATAACTTAATTCTGAAGGTGTGGTTTAATAAACCAGCCCCTCCTCCTTTTGAGGGCATGTCATTATCAATTAGCAGTTTACAAGGTAAGAGAGTGTGTGATAATTGGTTGTATGTCAACAAAAGACCGGCCTGGCTTCAATTCATTAGAATATTAGCTCAGTCCCAGCCACAATGGCCGGGGTACAGTATTACTATCAAGAAGAACTCAGCAGTAGTCGTCTACCTGCAGTACCTCAAGCAGCAGCAAGACCATCATCTTCTAAACTAAAGACTCCTCCAGTACCTCCTCCTCCTCCTGCTGGCTCCAGACCCAGTCCTACTAGTACCACTGGGTCTGCTACTAGTGGAGGGACTAGCTGCACCTCTACTGCCACTGGTGCTGTGTTTTCAACTGATATCATTGTCACTACTCTCATTCTGTTCTTCATTCCACACCATTTCTACATTTACTATACAATAGTGAGGATATTAACTATCATAATTAATTCAATAAAATAAAATACTGAGTAATTGAAAACATTATTATTATTATTATTATTATTATTGTTGTTGTTGTTGTTGTTGTTATTACAGAAAGCACTCCTCCTGTTTCCCCTCCGCTGGTCTGTCTCCATAAAGGACTCCAGGAAGCATTACTTCATTTTTGAATTCTGTGCATACACTCACTACCTCAATCTGTTCTACCTCTGGTCTCCATGGAAACCCACCGGGATGTTCCCCTCCTTGTTCCTCTTTGCTAACGGTCCTGTCCTCTGTACAGTGTTCTTCCTGGGGAATGGGTTCATTCTTCACTCCATTGAGAACATGTGTAGTCTCTTTACTCATTCATCAGGAGCACTACTAATGTGGAGCATGAAGTGGTAAATAACAACAATATGAGATAATAAACTTAATATAGTGAAATTAGTTACTGTATATTAATGTCAGTTATGGTGTTGGCCTTTAAAGTGTTAATCTTAGCTTATAATACAATACAAATACACTAACTCCTCGTGAACTGTAATTTAATGATTTAGTAGTAACATGATTCATGTTTAAAATATTTACCCGTGACATAATGATATTAATCAGTGCTATCATTAAGTATGTTATTACCAGCTGTGAATAGAATCTGTTGCATCATTTACTTTAATAGCTTGTAAACTATTGTACTATTACATTGTGCATGGATCATTTATCAGACTATTATTAATAGGTATCCCACTACAGGAGGAGTGACTAGTAATGATGTAGAGTTAGACAGTAGCTATGAGTCATTGTTGAGGAACTGGAGAGAGATCATGATGACCAGTTCACTGTACTACCTCATCTGGGCCATCTGCTACTCACTGATTGTTAGTTATAAATAATATTATTAATATAATTATTACTGATTAGGTTCTTAAATTGCTGGAGAAGAGGATCATTCGTTACGACAGTGAGACAAGCTTTAGATGCTTGGTTCAAATACAAAGAGACGGATTAATATCAAAACTATGTCACATTCATGGAGAAAGATACTCCAAACTTTATTACATAATCTTCCATTACACAGTAACTGTAGCCTGTATGACTGGGGCCTTCCTCTCTTACTACTGGTAAGATTAAAGTAATTTTTATATAAATTTATTTATTTTATTTTACAGGAAATTGTATCACTTCATTTTACTGACTTCATTTCTACTGCTTGCTCTTTGTAATGGAGCGAAATATTACTTAAAATAATTTTATTAATTAATATTAATTTTATTGACATTAACATTATGAGCTTATTGAATGACATCAGTGAATTAAACTTCCAGTCTATGCCCACACAGCAACACTCAAGAATGTGACAATCCTACACTAACACCTTACATTGTGTTCATAAGGACAATGCTGATTGTTTAGCTGCATAATGCAATAAATTCCTAATCATCTACTGCTAGTAACGACTAACTTTATAGTTCATCCATAAAAATATTAGGAAAATGAAGAAGTCTCCATAAGTAGATCACTAACAATATTATTAGATCATGCAACTGAGAACGTAACTATATACCGGTATACGTTATTACATTATTCAATTACACACCAAAAATAAATTATTGATCATACAGGAAATTACCTCACTGTATGTGCTACTTAATTTAGCACTGCATGCCAGGTGTACTGGTCAGTACAATACACCTGGCAGTGCTGTTGATGTAAACATATTTTATTCATAAGAAGCTTAGAAGGAAACTGCTCAGCTACTGGTGAGTGACTAACAATGGCAGCTAACAAAGATAACAATAATGGTAATTAAGTTCTGAATAGATAACAAAATATGATTTATCCATCCTTTATATCATTAGGAGAGACTGATCCTGATAATCATGTATATATTAGGAACCAGTTTGAGTATGATAGGATGGAGTCAATACATGAAGATATTGTTGCTATTGAGAGATTCCATGAGATGAAGGACTCAACTGCTGACACCATCATCTATACTGTGTTTGCTTTTCAGGCATTAGTAACAGGATTTCTAGCTGGGATGATCACTGAACACTATTACATTGTACACTCAATTGTAAGTATGATAATGGATAATGAGATAGTTATTTTATTTTAATTTAGAAAGTTCTAGTCCTCCTCCCATTGAGGTGGTATGTGTTCAAACAAATTGGTAAACATTATTTCATGCTAGAGCTCTGCACATGGATACACATACTCATCATGTTCTACATATGGTCCCCATGGAAACCTCCTGGGATGTTCCCTTCACTGTTCTTCTTTGCTCATGGTCCTTTGATATGGTCAGTCTATTACTGGAGGAATGCATTTGTACCTCATTCATCAGAGAAGATGTGTACACTGTTCATTCATATAGCACCAGCAATGGTCACTTGGAGCATCAGGTGGTGAGTTTTGTAGATTGTAAAGTGTTTTCTGTGACTGACTGAAGCTATAAATCTACTCAATTGGAAGCAATTTACAGTAAAGGCCACTGTCCTGATTATATTCATTGAGTCCAAAGAATAACAGTTTATTGTATACCATTGGTTGATTGTACTAAAGCTAAGCATAGCCAAGCTTTGCCAGTTAAATAA
>NW_003546944.1:18833-20370 GCF_000090795.2 Amphimedon queenslandica
CAGAGCCTGGAGTTAATGGATGTAACAGCATTGGTTGGGATGAACTGCTACTCTATCCATCAATAATATATGGAATATGGTTATCATACTATGTACTAATAGTAAGTTATCTACTGGTACTAATGAGTTGACATTCATAACTAATGTATAGGTGTTCTATTGGAAGGAAAAGATTATAAAAGAGAAGAAATACATGACAGCATTCACAATAATGTCACAAGAGAAGAAAGGCGGTCTTATATATTTAATTACTAACTGTCTGGGGCTAAAGTATCAGAAACAAATGTACTTTGTTGCTTACACAGTAATGGGATGCCTCTTCTTCATACTAGCATACTTATGCTACATATCGTAAGTACATGCACCCACTACTGACTGAGACTCTGTTTACACTAATTCATTTTCATATGTAAACGGAGACTTTTTGATTCTGATACAGCTTTTGTTTACACTAATACATGAAAAAGCATCCCTATTCCAAGCAAAATGTAAACGGATACCAAAGTGGATACTTCTATAAACGAATGATAAATCTTATGAAAGCACAGCTGCTCAGTGGATTAGTGTAAACACCTGAAACGAATAATAGCAAAAACAATCCGGATTCATTGAAGTGGATTAGTGTAAACGGGGTCTGACTGTAGAGAGATTGACTGATTAATTTTTTATGATTTGCAAAACTCAACTACCTCATCTTGTTCACTATCTTATTTTTAGTTTAGTGTATAATTACATTTTCTTTCTGGGGTTTCTCCTGGTTGCCTGTTACAATGGAGCTACTTTCTATATCAAGGTTGTTGGGAAAGAATATTATAAAAATGAAGAAAAGAAAAACGAATGAATTATACAGTTTATACTGAGTAGCTAATATGTCATTTTGTTATTATCCCAGTGCATCATTAATTGAATTACAATTTATTTCAATGTGTTAACCAGTGTCATCATATAGACCACTGTACTATGTATGGAGTTGTTTTGAAGTATAGTCGTACAGTGAAGTACCATAAACTCCTATAATACAATATTAAAGTAACTAAATAAATAATAGTAATTCAATTATAGTTTCACATAGCCAGCCTCTGGGGTCACAGGCTGACTACGTGCAAGACTGATTTAATAACAGTCAAGACATGTAGTTGGAGCTGTTTTCTGGTTGCTATCCCTTCTATAAGTTAGTAATAGTCAGCCTAATTTGACTCATATACTATAGTGTTGAAGGAATTTGGCCCTTAATAATTGAAGGAAAGGAGAAATAGAGAGAAAGCCAAGAAAGGGAATGTTTGCTAACAAAGATAGCAATGGTAAGTTCTAGATAGCAGCAATTGATACACTAATGATACCTCATTAGGAGAGACTGGTACTGATGCTGTATACATTAGGAACCAGTTTGAGTATGATAGGATGCAGTCAATACATGAAGATATTGTTGCTATTGAGAGATTCCATGAGATGAAGGACTCAAGGGTAGACACCATCATCTATACTGTGTTTGTTTTTGAGGCATTAGTAACAGGATTTCTAGCTGGGATGATCACTG
>NW_003546944.1:20380-40858 GCF_000090795.2 Amphimedon queenslandica
AGGCAACTTTGTTTAAATCAACAGAAATTTTGTTGCCAAAAGTAGAACACTGTTCTTCTTTTGGCAACGACGTTTACATACGTGAAAGTATCCACAAAGTTGCTATAGTGGATGTTGGGCTATAGGCCTCCGGGCCATACACTAAGCAACGTGTTGCTAGCAGCATTTGTGGTTACTTTGATCTTGTAAGCAACATGTTGCCAGAAATAGAAGGCTGTTCTATTTCTGGCAACATGTTGCTTACAAGATCAGAGTAACCACAAATGCTGCTAGCAACATGTTGTCTAGTGTATGGGGGCCTTGTGAATTATGAACAGGTATAGCAGGAAGTGTAATAAAAATGGACACTGCTCTCCCAGTCTTAATTGACAAAATAGCCATTCCCTGTTATGTTCACATGTTCATACAGTACCCCAGATCAAGGGTTTGATTTATGTGCTAATCCAACAGAGCCTGGAGTTAATGGATGTAACAACATTGGTTGGGATGAACTGATACTCTATCCATTTATATTATATGGAATATGGATGGCATACTATGTACTAATAGTAAGTTATATAATATCGTACTAATGAGTTGACATTCATAACACTTCAGGTCTTTTATTGGAAGGAAAAGATTATAAAAGACTGAGAGAAAATACATGACAGCATTCACAATAATGTCACAAGAGAAGAAAGGTGGTCTTATATATTCAATTACTAACTGTCTGGGACTAAAGTATCAGAAACAAATGTACTTTGTTGCTTACACAGTAATGGGATGCTAGTTATAGTTAGTTAACTAAAAGTAAATCTGGCCTAACTAAAAGGGTTTTAGTTTTAGTTATAGTTAACTAAAACAACACTATTTATCGTAAGTATATATAGCCACTACTGACTGTAGACAGATTGACTGATCAACTTTATGTCATTTTTATTTACTATTATCTTGTTCACTACCTCTTCTTTAGGTTAGTGTATTAATTACATTTTCTTTCTGGGGTTTGTCCTGGTTGCCAGTTACAATGGAGCTACTTTCTATATCAAGGTTGTTGGGAAAGAATATTATAAAAATGAAGAAAAGAAAAATGAATGAATTATACAGTTCATACTGAGTAGCTAATATGTCATTTTGTTATTATGCCAGTGCATCATTGGATTACATGCAAGTTTATTGAAATGACTGCTAAAACTGATATTTTTACAATAACAATAAAGTTAGATCTGTACTGCTAATATTCGTGAGTGTCTTCATAATTTATACCATTAACTGAGTGTATGGAGTGTTTTGAAGTATAGTCATTCAGTCCAGCACTATATAAACTCCAAATACAACATTAGTGCAATGCATAGTAGTATCTAACTTGATTACAGCCAATATTTGGAGCTGTTGCTAGTTGCTATGGCTTCTTCTAATAAGCAGCCATGAATGTTAAGATATGATACAACAGTATTAAAGGAAGTTGGCCCTTAATAGTTAAAGGAATAAAAAATTAATTAATAGAAAGCCAGAAAGAAAGAGAAATAGATTAATGAGAATGTCTGCTAACAAAGATAACAATGGTAAGCTCTAGATAGCAGTAACTCATACACTAATGATACCTCATTAGGAGAGCCTGATACTGATGCTGTATACATTAGGAACCAGTTTGAGTATGATAGGATGCAGTCAATACATGAAGATATTGTTGCTATTGAGAAATTCCATGAGATGAAGGACTCAACTGCAGACACCATCATCTATACTGTGTTTGTTTTTGAAACATTAATAACAGTGTTCCTAGCTGGGATGATCACTGAACACTATTACATTATACACTCGATTGTAAGTATAGTCCATGTGTACAATAATATACATCATTTGTTTTAACTTAGAAACTGTCAATCCTCCTACCAGTGAAATACTATTTGCTTAAAAAAGACAATTTACAATACCGGTTGATAGAGCTATGCTACTATACACACGGACTCATCATGTTCTACATATGGTCTCCATGGAAACCTCCTGGATTGTTCCCTGCTCTGTTTTTCGCTGCTCATGGCCCACTGATATGGGCTATATATTTTTGGAGATTTTCTTTCGTGCCTCACTCAATAGACAAAATGGGCCAATTGTTCTTTCAGACTTCACCAGCTATTTGCACATGGAGCATGAGATGGTAAATTTCAAAAAGTTTTAGTTCAACTGACCAATTTAGAGTTTCCTCCAATCACCAAAGCTTGAATTAAAATGCATGCAACTGATGCAAGACTAAAAATACAGCTCAATAGATGTTAGCAGGAGTATAATAGGTTTATAAAAACAAACAATTATAATTGCTGTGAAATAGATTAGAGCCTGTATTGCGACCAGAAATTATAATATCAATCCATGTCTACATTAGGTACAGTACCCCAGATCAAGGGTTTGCCTTGTGTGCTAATCCAACAGAGCCTGGAGTTAATGGATGTAACAACATTGGTTGGGATGAACTGCTACTCTATCCATTTATATTATATGGAATATGGTTACTCTGCTATGTACTAATAGTAAGTTCAGTTCATGTATAGGAATAATAACGTGTTTACATTCATGACACTATAGGTCTTCTATTGGAAGGCTAAAGTTATTGAGAAAAATACATTTTCTACAGCAGCCACAGCAGTACTGTCAAAAGATAAGAGAGCAAAGGGCCTAGGAATGATATATACACTGACTCACCTTTTTGGACCTAAATACCAAACACAGATGTACTTTGTTACATACACAATAATGGGATTCTTGTTTTGTGCACTAGCATACTTGTGCTTTATATCGTAAGTAACAATCAAACACTAGAGGCATTAAACTTACTATTTATTTTATTTGTAGGTTTGCTTTCAATTGTGTGTTCTTTTTTACATTTGTGCTAGTTGCCTGTTACAATGGAGCTACTTTCTATATCAAGGTTGTTGGGAAAGAATATTATAAAAATGAAGAAAAGAAAAATGAGTAAATTAGAAGTTCATCATTTTTTTATTACGCCAGTGCATCATTGAATTAGAATTTATTACAAGGTGTTAAGATTGACATTTTTGACAATGAGAATAATATTAGATCTATACTGCTATAACATTGATCAGTGTCATCATAATGTAGACCATTATATTATATTGTATGGAGTTAGTTTGAAGTATAGTCATACAGTCAAACACTATAAACTCCTAATAAAATATTAGTGCAATATACATAATAGTACTTGAATTACAGCCAAACCTAATGGTAGTTGCTATGGCTTCTACTAATCAGCCATGAATGCTATTACTTGGAAGTGCTAAAGGAAGTGGGCCCTTAATTAAAGGAAAGGAGAAGAAGCCAAAGAAAAAAGCCTGAGGAAGATTAATGAGGATGTCTGCTAACAAAGATAGCAATGGTAAGTTCTAGATAGCAGCAACTGATACACTAATGATACTTCATTAGGAGAGACTGATACTGATGCTGTATACATTAGGAACCAGTTTGAGTATGATAGGATGCAGTCAATACATGAAGATATTGTTGCTATTGAGAGATTCCATGAGATGAAGGACTCAACTGCAGACACCATCATCTATACTGTGTTTGTTTTTGAGACATTGGTAACAGTGTTCCTAGCTGGGATGATCACTGAACACTTTTACATTGTACACTCGATTGTAAGTATAATAATAATGTGCCTATCAATAGTATCCCCACCCCCTCCTGGGGCAGTTATGGGAAAGCCCATGAATTGATTTTCAAAAGTTCATAGAAAGTTCACAAAATATTAAGCTTTATTATTTTGTGCTTATTGAGAGTTTTAGACACCCTTAAAATTTTGATTTACTTTTAAATTAATTAACTATTAAGTAATTAAAATGTAGACAAAATTACGTATTTCGAAGGCAATGGGACAGGTTCATATAAAAGTTCATAGTTCATGTGCAATAGTTCGTAGAAAGTTTATAGATAAAAAGTGGTTGCTAGTAAGCTCACAAGAGGCACCAAAACTTCACAAATCTATGAACTTTGTTAATGATCTGGCAACCCTGGCTATGGGACTTTTAATGGGGCAATATCTATGAATGGGGCAAGTTCTCCAATTTCTTTTCCCATGGGTGGGGAAAGGTGGAGCATTGTACACGTGCTAAACTGCTTGAAAAATGGAGCCTAAAAAGGCAAAAAGAGCATAGTTGTGCAGCGAGCTAAAGGAACTTTGTCAGTCCTGCATGTATAATAGAATTTAAACTTAGGACAAAAATATAGGGGGAAAGATGGGGGTAAGATGGAAGAAAGTACATTCTACAGAAGCCCCATATAGGTGGGGGATTGCAACTCACAAACATGAAAATCCCCCTACTTCCCCCACCTTCCCCCTAGTCTGGCCCCGCCTCTTTGTTGCACAGGGGTGGCGCCACCCCCATGCAACGAAGAGGCGGGACCAGACTACCTTCCTTCAGGAGAGGGGTGGGGCATACCATTGATAGGCGTTTAAACATTTATTTTGTTTTAATTTAGAAAGTTCTAGTCCTCCTACCCTTGAGGTGGTATGTGTTCAAACAAATTGGTAAACATTATTTCATGCTGGAGCTCTGCACATGGATACACATACTCATCATGATCTACATATGGTCTCC
Source organism: Amphimedon queenslandica (assembly GCF_000090795.2). NCBI lineage: Eukaryota > Metazoa > Porifera > Demospongiae > Haplosclerida > Niphatidae > Amphimedon > Amphimedon queenslandica. The sequence goes on from NW_003546944.1 coordinate 24,976, forward strand.
ATGGAAACCTCCTGGGATGTTCCCTGCTCTATTCCTATTTGCTCATGGTCCACTGATATGGTCAGTTTATAACTGGAGGAATGCATTTGTACCTCATTCATCAGAGAAGATGTGTACACTGTTCATTCATATAGCACCAGCATTGGTCACTTGGAGCATCAGGTGGTGAGTATTAATACAGTTAGTTTGATATGGAAGCCAAAGCAATGCAAGGCAATAAATAAATACTATGACCTCAGTCTTGCTTTTATTTATAACATGTAGCAGAAAGTACAACACAAATGAAGACTGGTCTCCTAGTTGACAAATTCATCCATGTTTACATTAGGTACAGTACCCCAGATCAAGGGTTTGAGTTGTGTGCTAATCCAACAGAGCCTGGAGTTAATGGATGTAACAACATTGGTTGGGATGAACTGATACTCTATCCATCAATAATATATGGAATATGGATATCATACTATGTACTAATAGTAAGTTATCTACTGGTACTAATGAGTTTATATTCATAACTAATGTATAGGTGTTCTATTGGAAGGAAAAGATTATAAAAGAGAAGAAATACATGACAGCATTCACAATAATGTCACAAGAGAAGACAAAAGGCCCTATCTCTAGAGCTACTAATTGTCTGGGACCAAAGTATCAGAAACAGATGTACTTTACTACAATTACACTTGGTTCTGGGTTGTATATAGTAATGGCATACTTATGCTTTATATCGTAAGTAAATATAATTATTCATAATAATTTAGAAAGTATTTAGTTATAATTTTACTTTACATTAATTTTGCTTATTCTTAGGTTAGTGTATAATTACATTTTCTTTATGGGGTTTGTCCTGGTTGCCTGTTACAATGGAGCTACTTTCTATATCAAGGTTGTTGGGAAAGAATATTATAAAAATGAAGAAAAGAAAAACGAATAAATTATACAGTTCATACTGAGTAGCTAATATGTCATTTTGTTATTAGGCCAGTGTATAAAACTACTTTTATTGTTTACAATATTTAAATACTGTCATGCAGTGTCATTAATACAGTCTACTATATAGATAGACTGTATAGTCAAGTATCATAATAATAATCCAATTTCATGCAGCCATGCATGGTTGCTATGGTCAACCCTGATAATATGTTAATTGGATATGATCCAATAGTCAGTGCTAAGGGAAGTTGGCCCTGAAAAAGGAAAGGAGAAATAGAAACAAGGAGTAAGGATTAATGAGAATGTCTGCTACCAAAGATAACAATGGTAAGTTCTAGATAGCACCAACTGATACACTAATGATACCTCATTAGGAGAGACTGATCCTGATAATCATGTACATATTAGGAACCAGTTTGAGTATCACAGGATGGAGTCAATACATGAAGATATTGTTGCTATTGAGAAATTTCAAAAGATGAAGGACTCAACTGCAGACACCATCATCTATACTGTGTTTATTTTTGAGGCATTAGTAACAGTGTTCCTAGCTGGGATGATCACTGAACACTTTTACATTGTACACTCAATTGTAAGTATAGTCCATGCATGGTATAATAATGAATTATCATTTGTTTTATTAGAAACTTTTGATTCTCCTACCAGTGAAATGGCATTTGCTCAGGAAAGATGACATGGATTATCGGTTGCTAGAGCTATGCTACTTTATACATATACTCATCATGTTCTACATATGGTCCCCATGGAAACCTGCTGGAATGTTCCCTGCTTTGTTCTTCTTTGCTCATGGTCCTCTGATGTGGTCAATGTATTTATGGAGAGTTGCTTTTGTGCCTCATTCAATAGACAAAATGGCCCAGTTATTCTTCCAGACTTCACCAGCTATTTGCACATGGACCATAAGATGGTAAATTATGAAATAGTGAATATCAATTTAATATTATAACACCTCCTCCAATCACCACATATTAAGATGTATGTAAGCCTATATGGTAGAGCTTTACTCATAAAACTCAGGAAAGACCATTAGTATCAGTAACATAGGTTAAAAGCATTATATTGCTGTGAAATAGGTTACTATAGGGTATCGAGTATTGCATGTCTACATATTAGGTACAGTACCCCAGATCAAGGGTTTGCCTTGTGTGCTAATCCAACAGAGCCTGGAGTTAATGGATGTAACAGCATTGGTTGGGATGAACTGATACTCTATCCATTCATAATATATGGAATATGGATGGCATACTATGTACCAATTGTAAGTTATATGCAACATAATAATGAGTTTATATTCATGACACTATACAGGTCTTCTATTGGAAGGCTGAAGTAATAAAAAAGAATAAATTGGCTACAGCAGCAACAGCAATACTGGAAAAAGACAAGAGTGCTAAGAGCCTAGGAATAATAAATACTATGGTTCACCTCTTGGGACCTAAATATCAAACACAGATGTACTTTGTTGCAAGCATTCTAACTGGATACTTCCTACTGATACTGGCATACTTTTGCTATATATCGTATGTTGTCATAAATCATAACACATACATGCAGTGGTGCATTTATTATAAACTAATGTTGTAGGTTTGTTTTCAATTGTGTTCACTTTCTTACACTTGTCCTGGTTGCCTGTTACAATGGAGCTACTTTCTATATCAAGGTTGTTGGGAAAGAATATTATAAAAATGAAGAAAAGAAAAATGAATGAATTAAAAGTTTATAGTACTGAGTAGCTAACATGTTTTTTGCTATTACGACAGTGCATCATTGAATTACAATTAATTTCAGTGCAATGTGTTTAAATTGATATTTTACAATAACAATAATGTCACTAAGATACTGCTAACATTCATGAGTGTCATTATAATGTAGACTATTATACTGAGTGGAGTGTTTTGAAGTATAGTCATATAGTGAAGGACCTATAAACTCCTAATCAAATTACTGTAATCCAAAATAGTATCTAACTTGATTACAGCCAATAAATGGAGCTGTTGCTAGTTGCTATGATAGCAGCTTCTAATAATCAACCATGAATGTTGATGCAAAAGTGTTGAAGGAAGTTGGCCCTTAATAATTAAAGGAAGGAAGAAGAAGCCAGAAAGAAAGGGAAGAACATTAATAAGAATGTCTGCTAACAAAGATAACAATGGTAAGTTCTAGATAGCAGCAACTGATACACTAATGATACCTCATTAGGAGAGACTGGTACTGATGCTGTATACATTAGGAACCAGTTTGAGTATGATAGGATGCAGTCAATACATGAAGATATTGTTGCTATTGAGAGATTCCATGAGATGAAGGACTCAAGGGTAGACACCATCATCTATACTGTGTTTGTTTTTGAGGCATTAGTAACAGGATTTCTAGCTGGGATGATCACTGAACACTATTACATTGTACACTCAATTGTAAGTATAATAATAATGTATTATGACATAGTTATTTTATTTTAATTTAGAAAGTTCTAGTCCTCCTACCATTGAGGTGGTATGTGTTCAAACAAATTGGTAAACATTATTTCATGCTAGAGCTCTGCACATGGATACACATACTCATCATGTTCTACATATGGTCCCCATGGAAACCTCCTGGGATGTTCCCTGCTCTGTTCCTCTTTGCTCATGGTCCTTTGATATGGTCAGTCTATTACTGGAGGAATGCATTTGTACCTCATTCATCAGAGAAGATGTGTACACTGTTCATTCATATAGCACCAGCATTGGTCACTTGGAGCATCAGGTGGTAAGTTTTAATACTCTGAAGTTACCTTGATATGCAAGCAAAGCAAAGGCAAAGTGTCAAATGAATACTATTCATGGAGGTAGCTTCTCTTCTCACTTGCTTTTAAATAGTACAAGCTACTGGAGAAGCATTTTAAATGATTAGTGATCAGATAACGTATGAACATGTAGCAGAAAGCACAATAAAATGAAGACTGGTTTCCTAGTTGACAAATTCATCCATATCTATACATTAGGTACAGTACCCCAGATCAAGGGTTTGACTTGTGTGCTAATCCAACAGAGCCTGGAGTTAATGGATGTAACAGCATTGGTTGGGATGAACTGCTACTCTATCCATTTATAATATATGGAATATGGATGTCATACTATGTACTAATAGTAAGTTATCTACTGGTACTAATGAGTTGACATTCATAACTAATGTATAGGTGTTCTATTGGAAGGAAAAGATTATAAAGGAGAAGAAATACATGACAGCATTCACAATAATGTCACAAGAGAAGAAGAGAGGTGCTATCTATACTGTTACTAATTGTCTGGGACCAAAGTATCAGAAACAAATGTACTTTTCTGCTTATACACTAGGAGCTGCGTTCTATATAGTAATGGCATACTTGTGCTTTATATCGTAAGTAAAATAGACAATCATTTCATTATAGTTTAGATATTATGTAATTATGATTTTACTTTATAGCTTATTATTATCTTATTCTTAGGTTAGTGTATAATTACATTTTCTTTCTGGGGTTTGTGCTGGTTGCCAGTTACAATGGAGCTACTTTCTATATCAAGGTTGTTGGGAAAGAATATTATAAAAGTGAAGAAAAGAAAAGTGAATAATTGAACAACTTGCAAGACATTCACATTGACAATACTTCTTTTACAATATGATAATACTTAAGTTAGTTAACATACACACGTACAAATTTGTAATAGAAGTGAGCTGATACATAAAAAACTGTTACATGTGATATTTTCAATTAAATTCAGCGGTGATCAGTAAGCTCATTGCACAGATGGTCAATAAATTCATCAGCTCTATCTCCAGTGGACACAACACAATACTCCAGCTTGTCAATGACCCTGTCAGCTAAATCCAAGGCAATCAAAAAGCACCTAATATATATTTTTAAAACTTCACTATAGTCAAACATTTCTGTTTATACGTACCAGCCTCTGTTAGACAATATGGCATTAACACGCCATTTTAGAAGCTTCTGCTCAGCAAAGTCTTTAAGATTCATGAACTCTTCTCTCCCTTTGTCTATGACCCGCCCGACTCCAGAATCCAGAAATGAAATCCAACACCTATATAATATTTACATCTAAAGTTACAGCAAACATTTAACTATAACCGTGAACTGCGTGAAGACATTTCAACGAAGAATCCTTTTCTTTTCAACAAAAAAGAAGACACGACACTTGATACTCCTCCCACCATGGCACGTGATAATTCTGACATGACAATATGCATAGTGACGGCCTCTGACGCAAGTATACAAAATCTATTTTTAGACAACAGCAATTCATTAATTAAAATCAAGTGTGTTTTTTGCCAAAAGACTATGATGAGACCATAGCAAGCAATTAAAATGATCTAAAGAACGAGCTGATCCCTTTATAAAAAATATTATACTATCAGCTAGACTATCAGTGGCCTTAATGTAAAAACCATTACCATCTCTTAACTATATCTTAGTAATATTAAACAAGGCCAACTGTAAAGAAGGGGATGGATAATACAATTAGAATAACCTTGAGTAGCATGTACATGTACAACACTGTGAACATATTAGTTATGTAAACATACTAGGACCATATCAGCTACATTCATCATGTATACTCTTAAGTTACAATGCATGAAGATAGCTTACCATCAGTATAGGAGAAACCATTGATAACTGCTACCTTGTCATGTTTTCCAGTCCTTCCCAGTATTACAGTATTACCAAGACTGGATAGTATCTAAAACACTAAATAATAATCCACTCTTGGTATTACAGGTAGACTAACAGTGTCAGTCCTGTTCAATCAGAGACACCGTCAAGAGAAGAGCGGCAACATCAGCCGTAACTTAAGACTGAAATTAGATCTAAGACATTCTTTTAATATTTGCATGCAAATACTACTCCAACCACCTACCTCTAACCATAGACATAATTGATTTAGAGAGCAGTTGACTGGCTGCAGATCTACTGCAAAGTGCAGTGTCAAATTTAATCAACAGTAGGTGTGGTCACAAGTGAAGCTAATTAATTTAAGTAGCAATGGGTGCATTAAAGAGGTACAGTTATTCAGTGAGCACAGTTCTACTGGTGTTGCTGTTTGGAGCGGCTGGAGTCTTTAAAGTACTGCCAGTCTTTATTGACATGCCTGGGAATGACATGGTAAGATACAGCAACTAGCCATGAGTGATCATGTAAAAGGGTTTCAAGTTTAGTTAAAACCAAGGCAGTCACTTTAAATATGAAAGGTGGTCTTAATTAAGCTGCTGTATATGATACTAGTATTATCTGTGGGCCTGGTACTCTGTACTATAGCTTTTGCATAGTTTTGAAGTAACTTTAAAAAATTTTTAAATGCAGTTTCGTAATAAAAATTTCAACCTCAAATTGTGAAATCTTAAAATTCTCCTCAATTAATGCATGTATATCTATGTATACTTTTATAATAATAACTATACTCTCTCTCCATTAGCCAGTTCAGTTCCGTCGTTATGTCCGTACACCTCCATTGAGCTACATAAAGGTTCATCCTGACCTGTACATGTTCAGTGTTGGTCTCTCAGAGCTGATAGCAGCAGGTATCATCATACTAGCATCAAGAGGAGGCAGGGCACAGACACTGGCCACTTACTATCTGGGAATAGTAATGATAGGGGCTGCTTATACTCATGCTATGGTGGGGGACCCAGTGGAGAAGTTTGGAGGAGTATTGATGGGGAGTGTACTAGTGCTGGTGAGACTGTACTCCATGAACAAGTTGAAGTTCAAGTTTGACTGAAAGAAACTATTAATATTACTAGCTATCATCATGCATTACCTCAGTATGAGCTCAGCACAGTACATTATACATAATAGTACTAGTAGTATTGAGTGTATGTATGTGATAATAAGTTTCTTTCTTTCTTTCGTAAATTGATGCCATTAATAATTGTTAAAATGTTGTTACACAGTGAGAGAGAGAGAGAGAGAAAGAGAGAGAGGGTGAGGGTTAGTTTTAAGTTTGTGTGTTCAAGGCTTGTCTTCTGTTGAAAGCCAGTCTCCTCTCAAGACTAGACCCAGTCTACTGAATGAAAATAATATAATGAAACCAGTCACTCTCTCTTAGTTAAAATCTTTTGTATCATCATGACTACGTATACTTGTTTGAAATTTGAAAAGTTTGATCCTAATTACCAGTGTTTTGTACATTTTCATTATGTGCTTATGGTCTAAATATATACATGTACATGTATATTCCCTTATATATAGACATAATGTGCCTGTATAAGCTACTGACCTGTCTCAGTGATGGGTAGTACTTGTGCTCCACTGCTTTATCAATGAACTTCATAGTCTCAATGAACTGCTGGGACGAGAGACTGAAGTGCTGGATATCTTTAGAAGCTGGGCTAAGCTGAGCTGGATTCTATATATATTTGCTCATTATTGTTGTAAATTGTGTATTTGTATATTTCCATTACAATTATTATTCTCTTTATTATGATTATTTGTATTGTTATGATTTCTGTTAATATTGTTATTCTTATTATTACTATAGCTGTTATTACTGTTTTGTACTATTATTATTATTGTTCTTATTTCGTATTTGTATGTGTACAATGTTTCTTTTCCCTATAGGCTGTGTTGTTATGTCATATTGTGTAACTGATGACGTCATAATTCTTTTCTTATATAATGCATGCTTTTATTCATTTTCTGTGTTCGAGAGATTTGAGAGTTTTTTTATGGTTCCTTTTGTTCAAAAAGATAAGGCGTTCATCATGACCTCCGCTCGGTTACTACAATTATTATCTTATTCTTAGGTTAGCGTAAAATTACATTTTCTTTCTGGGGTTTGTCCTGGTTGCCAGTTACAATGGAACTACTTTCTATATCAAGGTTGTTGGGAAAGAATATGAAGAAATTGACGATTTAACAACTTGCAAGACATTCAAATCAATTTTACATCATGCTATACTTTTATTAGGACATCTAGTTAATAACCAACGACCCGAATGGTAAATATACTATTATATGTAATTATTATTAATTACTATTCATCAAAGTCAACTTAGTCCATATTGTCAATAATTTGATCAATTTTATTCCCAATGGCCTCAACACAGTTCTCCATACTATCAATGACCTTGTCAGCTAAATCCAAGCCAACGAAAAAGTACCTAATATGTATTTTAAAAACTTTACTGAAGTCAAACATTTCAGGTTATACATACCGGCCTCTGTTAGACAATATGGCATTAACACGCCATTTTAGAAGCTTCTGGTCTGCAAAATCTTTGAAATTCCTGAACTTCTCTCTCCCTTTGTCAATGACCCGCCCGACTGTTGATTCAAAACACCTATATCCATAATATTTACATATTAAGTTACAGCAAGCATTTAAAATGTCCAACTAGCCTCGCAGACATTTCAAAGCAAATATCCTTTTCTTTTCAACGAGAAAGAGGACACGTCACTTAATACTCCTCCCACTTTGCCACGTGACGTTAAGATTGCTGACATGACACTTGCATGATGCAAGTACACAAAGTCTATTTTTAGACATCAGAAACACATTTGTGTTTTTTGCCAAAAAATGTGAGACTGATCCTTTTTTCAAAAAAGTTATACTGTCAGTGATGACCTTAAGGAGAAACAAATACTAAACTACAGTATATCTTAGCAAGATAACAAGCTATAGGCCAGCAAAGAAAGAGCATGATACTGGACTCTTGATAATACAATTTAGAATAACCTTGAGTAGCATGTACATGTACAACATGTTACTTATGCAAACTTAGCATCATCTAAACAGCTGTTAACTATAATACACGCTCAACAACTGTTCATTATAATGCAGTGTATTGCAAGATACCCTTACTTACCATTGGTAGCTGTTACTGGCCCTGTCATGTTCTCCAGTCCCTCCCAGTACTATAGGATCACCAAGGCTGGATAATACCTGAAACACTAAGTAATAATCCACTCTTGGTAGACTAGTCCTCTTCCTCTCAGAGACTGCATGACACTCTTGTCAAGAGAAGAGTAACATCACCAGCTAGCCTAGCTATATCAGCCGTAACACTGAAATGTAATTTGATCTAAGACATTTTTTAAATATTTTCACCACAAATATAGACATTTCTCCAACCACCTCCTTTTAATCATAAAGAACACGTAAATCATTATTTTTTTGAATTAATTATCAACACAGAAGGTGTGGTTAGGACTCACATGTAGATCTAGTGAAAACAATACAGCTATACTAACAATGGGTGCATTGAAGAGGTACAGTTATTTAGTAAGCACTGTTCTACTGGTGTTGCTGTTTGGAGCGGCTGGAGTCTTTAATGTGCTACCAATCTTTATTGACATGCCTGGGAACGACATGGTAAGATACAGCAACTCGCATTACTGCATTAGAATGCTGGTGGACTCCGAGCCTGCTCCGGGCCGGACGGCGAACTCCTCTCAGACTACTAAATCTAATCAAATTTCATAGTTTGTACCTGTAGATCTATCTATAGTTAGTTTTTACGCTTTGCCACAAGTTGGTATGTGTCCAGTGTCCTTCAGACTCATCATCCTTTAATTATCTTATAGTGTTTCATGTTTTGTGCATGTTTTCAGTTTTGTGTCTGAGGCTTCTAGTTTAGTAAAAAACTATCAGTGGCTTTGAAAGGTGGCCTTAAGTTGCTGTATGTGGTACTGGTATTACTCTATGGTCCTGGTAGCCTCTACTATAGCTCTTGCATGGTTTTGATTTGAAGCAACTTACGGTATTTAAAAAAATTTAATGCAATTTCGTAATAATGTTTCAACCTCAAATTGTGACAATTTTAACATAAAATTTTCCTCAATCAATATACTTTTATAATAATAAATATATACACTCTCTTTCCGTTAGCCAAATCAGTTCCGTCGTTTTGTCCATATACCTCCATTGAGCTATCTAAAGGTTCATCCTGACCTCTACATGTTCAGTGTTGGTCTGTCAGAGCTGATAGCAGCAGGTATCATCATACTAGCATCAAGAGGAGGCAGGGCACAGACACTGGCCACTTACTATCTGGGAATAGTAATGATAGGAGCTGCTTATACTCATGCTATGGTGGGGGACCCAGTGGAGAAGTTTGGAGGAGTATTGATGGGGAGTGTACTAGTGCTGGTGAGACTGTACTCCATGAACAAGTTGAAGTTGAAGTTTGACTGAAAGAAACTATTAATATTACTAGCTATCATCATGCATTACCTCAGTATGAGTTCAGGACAGTACATTATACATAATAGTACTAGTAGTATTGAGTGTATGTATGTGATATAAGTTTCTTTCTTTCATAAATTGATTCCATTAATAATTGTTAAAAATCTTGCAGCGAGAGAGAGAGAGAGAGAGAGAAAGAGAGAGAGGGAGAGGGTTAGTTTTAAGTTTGTGTGTTCAAGGCTTGTCTTCTGTTGAAAGACTGTCTCCTCTCAAGACTAGACCCAGTCTACTGAATGAAAAGAATTTAATGAAACCAGTCACTTTCTCTCTCTCTCCTTTAAAGTAAAATCTTCTGTAATCTATAACGTGTTTCAAAATGACAGTCACTTCATTTAGTGTGAATCTAATACCGTGATTACCTAATCTAATATCGTGACTACCTAATCATTTGAAATTTGACCAACAACTGTGTACATGTACATGTATATGTACTTATGGTCTAAATACACATGTACATGTACATTCCCTCATTACATCATGACTCCAGACATAATGTACCTGTATATGCTACTGACCTGTCTCAGTGATGGGTAGTACTTGTGCTCCACTACTTTATCAATGAACTTCATAGTCTCAATGTACTGCTGGGACGAGAGACTGAAGTGCTGGATATCTTTACAATTCTAATAATCATGGAACACAATCACTCCAACATAATATGTAATTTAATAATTTAATTTATGATACACCAGGCTGCTAGAATTACACATGTACATGTACATGAAGGTTCGAATAACTTAAGATTAATTTTTTAGTATGTAGTGATAAACAATTCTCATTTATATTAATTCAATATTAGCAGTTAATTTATTATCATTACCATTGTGATACTGTTTGCTCCTAATAGGTTCCCTGATCTTTGAGTGGGTGGGCTCCTCCGCCCACTCACTTGATCCTATTAATAACTATTAATAACTAGTTATAACTATTAGTATAACCACACCTCTTTAGTTCCAACTATTAATAATGGAACCTCTTGCTCGATAAACTTCTCAGGATCAAAACCGCTAGAAAATTAATAATAATAATAATAATAATAATAATAATAATAATAATAATAATAATTAATAATAAGAATTGTGTTAGAAAGTTTGAGCTGAACAGCTGATTCTGATCAAATTTGGAATTTTTTACAAATTTTTAATGCTGCTCCAAAATCGGGCCAAAGTCACTGTACTACACAGATCATTTAGGCCAAATTTCACAAAAAATGAAAGAGAGAATTCTCAATTTTTATTGCATTTTCTGATACATATTCATGCTCTTATGTTGCATAAAAGTTTGAACTGATTTGAGAATTTTTCCAAATTTTGCCAAAATTGAAAAGGGCAATACTGTATAGCCGGTAATTTTTGCGGGTTGCAAATTTTTTAGATTTCGTAGATTCCTTCCAGATTCGCAAAAAATAAATCCACAAATATCAGCACACGTGGTAGAATTTGCAAAATTAAAATATGTGAATTGGAATTTTAGGAGATTTTGTGAAATATAGAACCCACGGAAATTACCGGCTATACGGTATCACATTTCCTGATGCATGTATAAGTACTTAAGCTCCTCCCAGTATTATTTACCTTTCGTTGGTATCCTGTGGTGCTAGACTATCGGTTCTACCTGAGGGGCGGGGCAGAGGGCGGAGTCACATAATAATTAAATAAAAAATAATAATATTTACCAGTTTTGTATCGATGATATTCGGTCAGCCATTTTGATAAATTATTGTGAGACTTTCTGTTAGTGGAATCATGTACTAAAATAACACCTAAAATAATAAAAATATTAATATTAATAATAATAATATCATTAATGTAATTGGTACCATTAGCCTGTTGGTAGAAGATACCTCGTCCTTTCTCATGAGACATTGAACCACCAACATCCCAAAACTCAACAAAGAAACTGACAGGACTGGAAGACATGGAACGAGAATACTCGTGTAACTAAAAAGATAAATAATAATTAATTTAATTAATCTATTATTGTAAGTTAATAATCTTAAATTGGTGCCAAATTAAAAGTAAAAATACTTGTTTTTTGGTAAAAATTGTCACCTGCTTTAAGGTAAAAATTAGTTAAAATCATCACCTATTTTAAAGTAAAAAGTACTAATAATTATTTTAAAGTCAAATTTTAAATGTCAATAATACATTATTAATATATTTATTTATTCACTTTGACATCAACCACACAGCCGACTGTACTGACTGGATTAGCTAATACCTCTCCTTCAGTAATAACGTGTACTAACGAGCTCTTACCAACACCTAATGGAGTATCAGTGAATATCAATACACATACACACTAGTAACTGATGTACCTGAATCACCAAGAACTAAGATCTTCACTTTTCTGTAGTCGGTCGCCATTTTGAAAACACACCTTTAGTAGGAGTGGCTACATGTTACCCACGTGCTACCACGTGGGTATTAATAAACCACACCCACATAAGATGGTTGTTGTGAAGAGATTGCCTCCATTACCAACAGTATCTGACATCATTAGACTGTATGGATTGTCAGCCCAACAGAAACTGAGTCAAAATTTCCTGCTAGACCTTAACTTGACAAGTAACTGATACACACACTCACTGAGTCACTGTATGTGTATTCATTGCCTTCTTGTTGCTTTCCTTTATAATTATAATAACTTTAAATGAATAAACACCTTGTGATTTATTGTCAGTATTACCTGACGAATGCTCAATATTGATTAGTTATTGACAGTTGGAAATTTTATTATTAATTTTGTGGGAGGTAAATTTTGATGATTTCATCATTAATTATTATTATTATTATTATTATTATTATTATTATTATTATTATTATTATTATTATTATTATTATTATTATTATTATTATTATTATTATTAGATAAGATAGTACGATATGCTGATATAGCCCAGTCTTCTTGTGTGTGTGAGGTTGGATCAGGTCCTGGTGCTATTACTAGGTCTATTCTTAATGCAACGAATGCTAAAGTGTTAGCCATTGAAAAAGATAGAAGATTCTTACCTTCACTAGAAGTATGGGCACTAGTTATTGTACAGACTAGCCTTGCTATAATGGACGCTGTGTCTCTGTTATACAGAGGTGTCCTTTATGTGGAGGTTATTTTATACAGTAAGGAATGTAATTGGTACACTAGGTGCTGTCTGTTAAATGGAGGTGTACGCTATAGAGAGTGTCCATTAAGAGAGGCTATACTGTATATTATTTTTCTAAAATTACTTTTTATTTTTGCATTTGATGTTTATTATTATCTATTAGTTATTATCTGATGCTACTAATGGACGTTTACAAGTTTGTCATGGCGATATACTTGATTTTGATTGGCCAGGATCATGTGATAATATTGTCACTCCTAAACCATGGGACAGTAAGTTTAAATTTTTTTTACATTTTCTGATACATATTGATGTCATTATGCTGTGTAGAAAGTTTAAGCTGATTCCGACAAAAAATTTTCAAGTTGCGGCCATTTTAAGAAATTGGCCAATTTTTGAAAAATACCTAAGGCTATATCCCATGGTTTTTTTTCAAAAAATGGCTCCGAAATCATCCCAAATTTTTATTACATTTTCTGGTACATATTGATGCCCTTATGCTATGTAGAAAGTTTAAGCTGATTCCGACAAATATTTTTCAAGTTACGGCCATTTTAAGAAATCGGCCAATTTTTGAAAACTACCCAAGGCTATAGCCCATGGTTTTTTTCAAAAAATGGCTCCGAAATCATCCCAAATTTTTATTACATTTTCTGATACATATTGGTGTCCTTATGCTGTGTAGAAAGTTTTGAATCAATTATGACAAATACTTTTGGAGTAATGGACAGTTAAAGAAATTGGAAATTCTAAAATACTAAACCAAACCAGCTTACATTAGCTTCATATGTTCATACAATTTCAAACTGACATAATTTAGTATTCAACTATAACCCACTATTATTGTATATTAAATGATGCTGTTCCTCTGTTAGGTACTGGTGATCTGAGTATCATTGGTAATTTACCATTCTCAGTCTCTATCCCATTGTTGTTGAAATGGTTGAGGTATCTCACTATTAGAGAAGGTCCTTTTAAATATGGACGAACTACCATGACACTCACCTTCCAGAAGGAAGTAGCTGAGGTTTGTAATAAATAATAAGGAAAAATACATGCATTTATAATAATAATTTATTCAATTGTCAGAGGATAACAGCTCCTCCTGGTCACACCCAGAGGAGCAGGCTCTCAATAATGGTCCAGTCACTCTGTACTGCTAAACAATGTCTCACTCTTCACTCATCCACCTTTGTACCACGTCCTAAGGTAAGATAGTGCCATTGTATTTTATTGTATTGTGGGTTGGATCTACTAGTGTTAGTAGTAATTTCACTATTCATAATTCATGTGTGTTGTATTGGCGAAATAGCATTAGCAAAAAATCTATCCAATCCTCCTTTTACGTAAAGTGGGTGTGGCCATGAAATGATGAAAAACATAATGATTGCGCTCAAATGGGACAAAATTTTGAGCTTTCCAGCAACAAAATAATACTGTCTAAAGACTGCTATAGAAGTATATAAGGTAGAGTATAAGTCTTATGGAAAGTGGTGGAACACATAGTTGTAAAAGACCCTAATTATACATGTAGTCTGGATCACTTCATGCATGTGTCTTCTTGATACAACTTGCAAGATTACTCTAATACAGACATTACTATCCAATACTCACATACAAATTTGATGGCATAACAAGTTGGCAACTGAGCATGTTGCCAAGTCTAAGCATAATAACAACACCACAGGAAGCCACTTACTTGTAGTCTTAGGAACAATGGCCCAGCAGTTCAGTAAAGAAGAGCTTTCTTTTGTTGAGGATCTTCCTCAGCATGTGGAGATAGAGTGTCCAGTTTGTCTTAATATCTTGACAGATCCTCATCTGGTGAGCTGCTGTGGACATAATTTCTGTGGGTCTTGTATTGAGAGAGTAAAAGCTAGTAATGGATCCTGTCCTATGTGTAAAGAGAAGGAATATCAAGCAATACCTGACAAGAAGTGTTCACGTATTATCAATGGATTGGAGGTCTACTGCAGTAATAAGGAGAAAGGATGTGAATGGAAAGGAGAATTGAAGAATATGTCTACTCATCTTAATAAAGAGAAGAGAGAAGGAGAATGTCAATATGAAGAAGTAAAGTGTCGATATGAAAAATGTCAAAAGGGAAAGCAGCGTAGATATCTTAAGTATCATGAATATAGAGAATGTCCTCATCACTTAGTTCTGTGCCAATACTGCAGTAGTAAAGGTACATTCCTCTCTATTACAAAGGATCATCACCTGAATAATGAGTGTCCATTAGAGCCAATAGATTGTGTGTTTAGTTGGGCTGGTTGTAATGATAAGCCATTACGTAAAGATGTACATGTACACACTGCTGATACTAAACACATGACACTATTAGCTGTAGCTTATGGACGATTGAAGAAAGAAAATGAACAAATGAAAGAAGAAATGACGAAAGAGGTAGATAAATTAACAAAAGAAATATCAGAGTTGAAGAGTCGTCCTTACCATGAGTATCCTTTATTACCAGTTGATGTTGATGAAGAAGGTGGGGCAGTTCATTTATATGCGAGTGCATGTGGTCAACACATGTTAGCTAGACTGATGATAGGAAATAGAAAAAATTTTTATGGAGATTACTTCGTATTACTTGCATTTCATGATGGAA
>NW_003546944.1:41799-43531 GCF_000090795.2 Amphimedon queenslandica
GCTCCTGTATTCTTCTTTAATTGTCTTTTCCTCCAATTCTTCTTTCGTTTCCCAAGAGACTCTTGAACTCTCTTCCTTTTATAATTTAACCTGATCCCTCAAAGAACTTAGTCTCAAATTCTGTCTATTAGTACACATAATCATTTTGATCATTACTTTAAACCTTGTGACCTTTCTACTTTTCATCTTGTATATCCTTGTTTGAAATGTTATTGTCTTCTTATTACACCTCTGTTCCCACTGACATTTTCTTCTAAGTAGCAATTGGTGTGTTATCTGACCTTATGGTCAGTGGAAGATGAATTCAGTGAGTAAGTATAATATTCATTACTCTGTTACCATTGGATACAGTAACTGTACACAAGATCAAGGTAGTGGCTGGTAGCAATGGCCCAGTTCAGTAAAGAAGAGCTTTCTTTTGTTGAGGATCTTCCTAAGCATGTGGAGATAGAGTGTCCAGTTTGTCTTAATATCTTGACAGATCCTCATCTGGTGAGCTGCTGTGGACATAATTTCTGTGGGTCTTGTATTGAGAGAGTAAAAGCTAGTAATGGATCCTGTCCTATGTGTAAAGAGAAGGAATATCAAGCAATACCTGACAAGAAGTGTTCACGCATTATCAATGGATTGGAGGTCTACTGCAGTAATAAGGAGAAAGGATGTGAATGGAAAGGAGATTTGAAGAATATGTCTACTCATCTTAATAAAGAGAAGAGAGAAGGAGAATGTCAATATGAAGAAGTAAAGTGTCGATATGAAAAATGTCAAAAGGGAAAGCAGCGTAGATATCTTAAGTATCATGAATATAGAGAATGTCCTCATCGCTTAGTTCTGTGCCCGTACTGCAGTAGTAAAGGTACATTCCTCTCTATTACAAAGGATCATTATGAGGAATGCAGGCAGTATCCTGTTACTTGTCCCAATAAATGTGTATCTACTTATATTCCCAGATGTAGTCTCACTGCTCATATCAATGAGTGTCCATTAGAGCCAGTAGATTGTGTGTTAAGTTGGGCTGGTTGTAATGATAAGCCATTACGTAAAGATGTACATGTACACACTGCTGATACTAAACACATGACACTATTAGCTGTAGCTTGTGGACAATTGAAGAAAGAAAATGAACAAATGAAAGAAGAAGTAAAAAAGTTAAAGAAAGAAGATGCTTGTTTTAATTATCGTGTTCATTCTGTTCTAGCTGATGATTCCTATCCTTTATTACCAGTTGATGTTACTGAAGGAAGACCAGCAGTTCATTTTTATACGAGTGCATGTGGTCAACACATGTCAGCTACACTGATGGGCGGGAATCCTTTATATGATATGGATGAGGTTTTACTACTTGCATTTCATGAAGGAAAATTTGATAAATTCAAACCAAAACTTCCTAAAATATTTGCAAAGTATGGTGATAAAGATACTTTATTGCTACTAGACACCGAAGCTACTTATGAACAATTACCTACTGATATTAGTAACGCTGTAGCGTTACTAAGTAGGATTCACCCCCAAACAAAATGGCTGCCACGACTTTTGCAGCCTTGCTATACTGGGAAAACGAGCTCCTATGCTTACCGGACTTTATAGAGGACCTTATCTTGACCAGAGGACTCCAATGGTACAACTGGCGTGGCTCTAGACCTTGTCTAAGCGAAAAGTCAAAAATCGGCGAACAGGCCGTTTTGTTCAGCCACCTTTTTTCATCTTCATCATCATCATCATCATCATCATC
>NW_003546945.1:0-2188 GCF_000090795.2 Amphimedon queenslandica
CCAGAAGCAGTGTCGATTTCCACAGCGCAGTATTTACAAACAAGGACATCATCACAGTTAGCAGCACTAGTCCCAGCTTTTTTCTTCGTTTCTAGCTCATCAGGGTGCTCTCTAACCCAATCAGTGGGTGCCTTTCTCTTCCTACCATGCTTGGACGCCATTTTGAAATAGTGGTTAATTGGTTATTGAACCATTAATAAGAAGTTAATTAATTTAACCCGAAGGTGTTATAACTTTTTCGGGGTGTTAAAATAGGGCAACAACGGGTTAAACCTGAGAAAGTCGAGGCCTAGCTATTAGTGATACAGTTTGGTCTAAGAGTATGATTTCGTGGCTGGTTGATGTGGTCCTTCCCAAGAAAGCCATGGACCTAGCACCTATAACTTAAACAATAGCGATACTGTTAAAAAACTTACTTTACAAAAAGAAATAGAGAGAGTGTGAAAAGAAAACCAAGAAGAACTAGCTGGACAGCTGCAAATAGTTAGCACTTGCTGTACTGGGTGGAACTGAAAGGGTGCGGAAAGGCGTGGCTTAGTACATAATTATTTAGCCAAGTCCACTTAGTACAGCTACAGTGATCATTAATTGGTTTCGTAAGACTAGCTATGCTTGCATCAGGAAAGAAGGGGAGATGGTGTGATCACTGTAGTCAGTTCTTAACATTACCCTTTTATAAAAGACACAAGTATCTGTATTTTGATGAAAGAACAAGTTCCTGGAGTCAATCAGGTGGCCAAACTGAATTGTCATCTCATGATGATTCTGTGGATGAGGGTTCTAATGTTTTGCAAGATTGTGAAATATTGTCAACAGAACAGGAAGAAAACAACTGTGCTGTAGAATGCACTCCATCTTAAGGTACACGTATAACTTGGCATCACTCTATCAGTGATGGCATGCACAACTAAAAGCAAACATGCATTAGATAGATCTACTGGTAGAATTTTATGGCACAATTTTAAACTGAAAACACTTCCATGGTACTGTTGCCATAAACTTGAGAATTAGTAGATCTAGGTTCCATGCACAAGTGTATAATATAGCCTGGCCTATATAGGTTAATAAAAATTCTACAAAACTGTGACACATGTGCAGTACTAGAAATAATCTGCATGGCTGTTGTTGTTGTTATTAATATAGTTATTATTATTATGATTATTATTATTATTATTATCAAGAGTCCATAATAATGGACTCTTATTATTAGTTCTATATGTACAGCACATTAGAAACACTTACACATGCATAAAGCGCAGTCACAACTGTGCAAGCAAGAAAATAGTTACACAAAGCTTATTATCACTAAACTATAGTATTCATACTAATTATCTATTTGTTACATCCTTTGTTACAAAAAGCACTATAATAGTGCTCTATACGGTATACCAAAACTAATTTTGGCTTACATTTGTTATTGGTGATACTACTGTCTCTAACTCGGACAGTAATTCAGAGGCGTGCTCAGAGTTCAAGGATGCAGATTTAGATGAAATATGGAATGTTTCTGATTCAGAAATATTGCTTGACTTTGATAATGCAGATGTTGCTATACTTCATGATGCAGAAGACCCTTCCCTTGAAGAGGAGACTAACACAGAGCAATATCATATAATTTAAGTTTTTCTTCTATTTGTTTGGAGTACATTGCATGGAGTAACATACATATATGCTTAAACTTATTCATTTTACTTTTCAAAAGTTGGCTGTCCTTTATCTTATACCGTAATTCTTCTAAAATTTCGCACCTCTAATTTAAAAAATAAATTATTTTAAAGCACTTTTATTTCAAAATTAATTCTAATTATTCTTTTTGTAAATTATGATGAAACTTCTTCTAATTTCGCCATTTCCCTCCAATTTCAACACTCGACAGCATTATAACACATGGACCTGTGCTGGAAGGGGCCGAAAATCATGTCTAACTCACAGTGATGCCTCTAGCAGCACTCCACTGGACAGATGACTTGCCATTAGTAGGCCTAAGTTCAAGATTCAGATTGTATCAGTCAAGCAACATAGAAGCATCGACAGATTTATATCTTGTCCAAACATGCATCTTAGTGCCTCCTATTTCGTCATAATTAATTGCTAGTTGGCCATAAAGGCTTAATTTACTCTAATTATTCGTTTTCAAAATTTATTTATTAAAAGTGACTGTGGCGAATTTTTAGAAGAATTACGGTGT
>NW_003546945.1:6515-10113 GCF_000090795.2 Amphimedon queenslandica
ATGGGATGATGAAGGTGATGTGATGATGGAGGAAAATTGAATCTCAATTTAGCTGGGATTGATCAGATTATAAACAAGAGCCTTGTTCAGAATAGTGATGGGCGATATATCAATTTTTTATCGATATAAACGATATTTTACGGAATCCATTTGAATCATTATCGAAATTTTTATGAAATTTTCATCGATCTATTGACCACGCCCATTTATTAAGGTTAAATAATTAATTCTAATAAGTAATTGCACTGTTGAACTGCAAGAAAGAAGCAACTGACCAGTTGTTAGCTCAGCTATAGATATTACACCCATTATTGTGGGTATAATATCTATGGCTCAGCCTACCCCAATCAGAAGAGAACCAAGCTCAAGAGCATGAAAATGATCTTCTCTCATGACAAGTACAGTTATATCTGTGCCAAAATCATTAGCCACACCCTTGACACACCCCCAAAATGAAGGTGTTGTTATTGTATCGTTAATAATTGATATTTCCTCTAATAGTCCAATATCGATCGTTATCGAAAATTAAGAAAATTGGCCATATCGCCCATCACTAGTTCAGGATTACCTAAATCTTGTAGGATTTGTCCATAATATTAGAAGAAATGTTACCAATTACTATTGAAATAAGTGACTGGAATTCTGAGAAATTTAATTTTATGTTCAATAACAATCAATATTAGGCTTCAAAAAGAGACTATATTAATATAACTAGTTGAGTTTCATGGCCGTTCAATTAAAAAAGAGAAGTACATTAAGATGTTTCACAGTTTATGTTATGCCACACATTTAGCAAAAAAATTAAATATTAGTAATCAAGTTAAGACCTCGGTAAGAGAGTAGTCAAGCACTACTCCATTTGTGATCTTGTGCACTGGTGTATGTGGACCACTTTGCCGGAGGGGCCATATGGGCGGACAGGAAATTGTGCATAAACTGCCCTAAATATTTAAAATGAACAGAAACCAAAATAAACGTATGATTAGACCTAAAGTAACTTACATTTTCATTGCAAACTTCAGGGAATCTGCACGGAGGAAGCGGGTAACAGCAAAAATTGTGTGCTGAATGAAGCTATGCAGTTGTACGAATAATTGGAGAGAAATTTTTCTTAAAAAATACGGTATAGTGACATCGCTAACGATATAGGCATTACTACTCCATCAAAGCAAGTCTGTCTAGAAGATTGTGAGGCTATTGATTCTGCTATGTCATTTTATTATGGAGTACTGATAGTGAAGGCTGAGCTCGATGAAATTTTGTGTTGCTGTTGTGAGACACACAACATTCTTCAGTTAGTTCATAATAGTGCTGCCAATATGAGGTCACTTTTTGTGTATGAGACCCGTCCACCTTTAACGGCTGATTATATGTTTGATCTGCTGGCTACAAAATTTTCTGATCTAGGCAGCACAGTGGCGGTTTTAAGGGAAGGCCTGGTGGGCCTGGCCCACCCAAACAATTTGTGCAGTATTTTTTAATTCACTTTTAAATGTAACCTAGTACGTAAACTGTGAAGCATGACTATACAATTTGTAACCACAGAGGAGCTCATTAACTGGCTAAATTTTCAAAATTTTACTTTCAATGCAGAATTTGCTGGCCACACCCACTAATTACCCCACCTATATTATCTGTGCTGACCCAAAACTTCAATAGATCCGCCCCTAGCAGCAGAAGAGAGGAGGAAGCAATTATGGTATATTGGTATGACTTTTTGAAACAAATTGAAGGTATGGCATTGATGATAGTATGATGTAGAGATTTATATGTAAATAGCATTGGTCTTCATGTCAAAAATTATATAATTGTGAGTATTGATCAATTTGGTTACTAAATTTTATTATGTAGTTGGCAAAGGTACTGTGAATGTCAAATCAGATTTATTTCAAATATCATTAGAGGACATTCTTTTGTTTACTGCTGGGATGCCATTTGAACCACCACTTGAATTCTTGCATCCACCAGCTATTTCACTTGACAGTTTCTCCAAATGCAAAATCAAGTACCTGTGTATTTGCCATTATCACATTCAGCAATGGAGGATTTCACATATTGTATGTTTCATAAAATCTGTAAATAATGTAGCGTTCGGTAATGTTTAATTTCACAAAACTTTTCATTCTATTTACAGTTTCTTCAATATTGTCAAATTTTAGGGTTTCAGGTGAATCTCGAAAATTAACTGTTGTATGTCAACTCTTATTGTATCATTATAACATCATTTAATCATTTATTTAACAAAAAAATTTTACATCAGACACATTACAGCCATTCATTAAATGTTGTCCAACAATTGATAGTGAATATTTGTATAAGTTGCTTCTAAAAGCCTGACATAGCTCCAATGGGTCTATTTGGGTCATTTCGTGATATAAAAAAGGTTTTTGGTTGCTTAGTTCATGTTTCACAGCAGTTTCTATGTTATCTATTATCACTTCAGTAGGATTGCTGGCTCTTAACTGTTCTAGTTGATACTCTTTTACTTCAAGTGGGTACAATCGCTGTACCGGTCTTTTTTATAACTTGGACTTGTTTCCTGAGAAAGCTCTAATAATAACCCCATGATTCTGTCCATCATGTCAAGTAATCAATTCCTGTACTCGTCCAAGTTTCCAGAACCCTTTTTTGTTATCTTCATTGTGTATGATAACTACATCACCTACAGAGATAGACTCTCCATGTGGACCGAAACGATGCACTTCACGGAGCTCTATTAAATATTCCACCTTCCAACGTTTCCAAAAGTGATGCATTATCTCTTCCATATGTCTCATCCTCTTAGTCAGCAGTTCCAAAAGTGATGCATTATCTCTTCCATATGTCTCATCCTCTTAGTCAGCAGCTATGGAGTAACATTATAATCATCTTCCTTTTCATGAAGAAGACATTCAGGTAAGTTCAAAAGTCTACGCACAATGAGTAGATGTGATGGAGGTCTGGAGTTAATGATCATCTCCACCTCAATAATAATAGTAGACAGTTCTTCCAGATTCAGTTTTGCTGTGCCAACACTCTTTCTTAACCACCGTTTGACTGGATCAACCGCTCAATTATTGCACCCTACCAAGGGGCCTCTCCACGTTAAACACCCATTTGACTCGAAAATTCTCTAAATATTGATGGACATCAGTATACTTCATGATCTTTCCAATGATCCTTGCTGCTCCTTTGAACGTCTTAGCATTGTCTGAGATCATCCTGTCAGGTAACCCTCTTCTAGCAGCAAACCTTCAAAAACACCTAATAAAGGACTGAACAGACATGTTATTCACAATATCTAAATGAATGGCTCTGGTTGCACAACAAGGAAACAGGCACACCCACACTTTACTCTCACATTCTCTATGCTCTTTAATAAATAATGGCCCAGCAAAATCAACTCCCGTACTCAAAAATGGTGGGGCCTCTCTCACTCTAAATGCTGGAAGGGGAGGTGGTACTGGAACACCATAATGTTTCCCTTCTAATCTTTTACACACAATACAATTATGAATGAACTGTTTCACTCTTGCTCTCCCTTTAATTATCCAATACATAGATTGCACTTCCATTAATTTTTCCTTAATACCATTATGATATTATGATACACTCGCTT
>NW_003546945.1:12527-16115 GCF_000090795.2 Amphimedon queenslandica
TGATCGCGTGATGAGGAAGTTAATGTACACGCCTCGCCACAAACCATGTTAGGATTTCCCACAACCTCAGCAATTCCCTTTGCAATTTGCTCTGTAATAACCCTACTATACCGTTCAAACAATGCTGGTTGCTGTCTCAATCCACGCAATAACCCATTTAGTCTTCTAAGACTCAATTGATAGTTGTCTGGCAATAATCTGAAAGTATCTCTCCAAGGTAGAGTCACATGGTAGCTCTCTCCAATAAAAGAAACGAATTGATCATATAATGATTTCTCCTTTGTAATCCCCAAAGACTCAAGCTCCCAAAACTTTTTCAGCTCTTCATTCAACCCAGTCGTCCCTGATATGCTCTGAGCTTCTGTCATCAAAGTGCGAGTTACAAGAGCAGTAGAAGTACCACAGACAGGACCATACACAATCCAGCCCAATAAAGAATACACAGCAATAGGCCCTTCTCTACCCTTGATAACTTCCCCAGTAATAAAACTCCAGTAAAAATCAATACCCACTAAAGCATCCAAATTAATTGTTTCCCTATCCACTGTTGAATCAGCAAATTCAAGATCTGCTAAAGAGGATAAGCTCTCAGACTGTTCTGTGAAACATTACTGCCAGACAAAGGCTCACAAATTATGGGAACAGCAAGTAGAGACAATTCATGCACAATATTCTCTTTACACTCTATTCGCAACTTCACAACATCTCAACTCTGACAATTACTGTTATTATCAAATGACACAATACAAATATTACGTTTCCCTATAGGTATTAACTCTAAACTATTGCATGCGCTTTCAGTAATATAAGAGTACTGACTCCCATTGTCAAATGCTACTCTCAGATTCTCACAACATTCACTCTTTTCTAAATTAAAACAATTAGCTGGCGCAGTCTGCAATAATACAGTCCCATGATTATCAACAAATAATGAGGCAGATTTAAGAAAGTTCTGCCTTAGGATTCAACGTTCTCTTGCTGCTTTTAGTACTACCTCCCACTTTGCTCTCATTCTCTGATCTAAACAAATATTGACATGGTAGGATTCAATGTTTTCTTGCCGCTTTTAGTACTGCCGCCAGCTTTGCTCTCATTCTCTGATCTAAAACAAATATTGACATGGTGTTTGCCACCACACTTGCTACATTTAGTGTGTTGCTCACAGGCCCTGCTCATGTGTCCTCTCCTCAAACAGAAAGCATCTCCCTAGTTCTCTCAAGATTTGCTGCCTGGCTCCAGGATCAGCAATACTCCTACAATTCTCACTAGCATGTGATTGCTTACAAAAACAACAATAAAAATTTCCTGTAAACAAGGTTGCAGCAGTGCCTGGTACTCTTCTTTTACTTCTATTATGCTCAGAGTCAGGCTTTTGTCCCTCTGCTGGAGCTCTCTCTCTCTAGGCTGTATACAGTTCCTCTCCCAATTCTCTCATTTCATCTAACTTCCAATCTACATATTTTAACTTTCTACTAATAGCTAGGCATAACTCCTGGGGGAGTTTCTTCAAAATTAAAGAAGGCAATAAGCTAATATAAGCTTCTGCTGGCACCCCTAGTGCCTTTAAGGCTCTCAGATGAGTCTCCACTTTATCGTACAAGGCCCATAAAGAATGAGTGTTGCCTTGCCATGTCACGGATTCTATGCTCAAAAGTACCTCCATGTGCTTTGAAATAATGTGCTCTTTATTGCCATACCTCTACTCAAGCAATGCAATCACCTCTCCATAGTTTGCGGCAGTAAGAGCCAATCCTGATATAGTGTGTTTTAGCTCCTTTTAAAACTAAAGATTGCAAATATGTAAACTTCTCAACCTTAGACAAAGCTGCATTTTTGTGGACAGCTACCTCATAAGAATCCAAAAAGCAGGCCAATCTGACAACATCTCCATTGAAAATAGGTAAGCTTAACTTAGGCAGATGTCATAGAAGCAGCAGTTTCTACTCCAGTAGTGGCAGCTGGTGCTGGGTTTGCATGAGAATCAATACTTACCATCTGTTCATATATTCTCTGAGTATAAGTATCAGCTTCTTCTATATCCAGTAGGACATCAGCTTTGTCTTGGATTAAAACCAGGATCTCCCCATCTAGATGCTTCAGTGTCCCCAGTTTCTCCTCAAGAGCTGGCTCTCCAATAACTCCAGTCCCCAAACAGCTTCCATTTCTGCTATTCTTTTATCAGCCATATTCCTCTAGCCATTTTTTCACAATTAATATTCTCCTTAGATCAGCCATTAATCACGTGTAGTCGTGTACGCCCACGTATCAAATAATAATTATTGCAATAGAAAATTTATTCACTATTATATCTCTATAATTACTCTTAAGGCTGATAAACATCAAAACTTTAACTACCTCTATCTCCAACTCCCGTCACAAAAAAGCTCCTTTAAGTAACTATCTAAGACTGTCCTCCTGGGTTTTGGCACCAAATGTGAGTATTCTCAATCTCCTAATTTTTCTCAGAGCGTTGAGGCAAGGGCAGTTCGCAATAACTGAATCGTAACAGATCTTTCTCTCTTTAAAAAATCTCTCTCAACAAAAGACTCACAGCAAGAAGTCACACTCACTACTGAGCATCCTCAAAAAATTAAGTTACATGAATAATAGTTAGATTACACCCACATCACTCACAATGATATTAAACTCTCTAGCACTCCCCCGTGGGCTACCAAATGCTAGCCAAAATACAAGTAAAACACCGACACTTGCATCGCTAATAAGTAGTCAGATAATGCATCAAAGAATTTTTTCACTCTCGCAGTTAATCTATAGATTGAGCTAGTAAATAAACATGAGCAAGAACAGCTGCAGATCTTCTAGACTTCCTTGTGGACTAGATAGGTTGAGCAACCTCAGTCACTTCAGTTAAAAGTTGGGAGTCTCTATACTCACTGTCCTCACTGTCCTCCATTGGTAATGATGGTTCAGGTCTGATTGTCTCATCTTGAGGAACAGTACTAGGCTGAAACTGCTCCTCTAGTGTAGCCATCTTGACCAATTATCGGTTCTTTACGGCCCGGCCCGGTTGCAAAAACCAGTTTCTTTCAATAACTGAAAATCATCACCATAATCTCCAACTGTTACTCTTTGCAGATCAGCTTGAGAATTATGATATGAGCATCTCTAAATTCCATGAGATATTTGCTCCTCCATCACTTCCAAAACTTATCTATTACTTGATTAAGTGATTAAGATGCTTCAATCTCTTACTCAGAAGTTGTGGAGTCACTTAGTAATCTCCATCATCTTCATAACACAAAAACTTTCAGGTAGACTCAGAACTCTTCTTTTTGTATGTATATGTGAAGGAGTTATGGCTTCTTCAAACTTTCCTTCTGAGACATACAACAATGGCCTAAAATTGACAATCATTTGTACTCCAGTAACCAAAGTAATTAACTCTTCATGATGCAGTTTTGCCCGTGCAGTTACTTTCTTTAGATATTGCTTCACAGGACAAATCAGGTGTTCAAAAACTGCTCCCCATCAATTCGCTCTCTACAGATTGAAAGTCCAGATCATACGATGATCCGATAGATAATAATCAGTATCAGAATGAATCATGGCTTCCTTATGATCCTCACA
>NW_003546945.1:16561-24982 GCF_000090795.2 Amphimedon queenslandica
TTCATTTAACAACTGGAACCATAAAACATCAGGATAGTCTGGCTATCAGCTCCTTAGTAGTTGATCATTGTGCAAGAATATCTGCTTGATTATTTCTTCCTTTACAGTGCCTCCAGCAGCTAGCAGCAACAAGTAATCTTATTTCCCTCACATGGTAATCTTATTTCCCTCACGATTTTGTATAAAGAGCTTCCAGTCCTTGTCATCTCCCTGAATCCAACAAAGTGCTACCTATGAATCAGTGCAGCATAAAGTAGCTGAGACTCAAACCTTAGACTCTAACATAGAAGAGACTGTCTTAATGAGTCATGCGAGTAACAAAGCTCCAAGCAACTCCAAATGTGGCACTGTCTGTTCATTCACAGGTGCCACTCCAGATTTAGATGCAACGAAAACAGACATCGCCTCCTCTCCTGACCAACGCTGTAAGTAGACAACATCGGAATAGGCTCGAGTTGATGCATCACTGAATCCATGTTAACTCGACTTCACATTTTCACCAACACTCATATGCTTCTGTTACTGTCTAGGGACACTAATAGGCTCACTCTTCCTGAAAGTTCTTAATAGGCTTAACTAATGCTTTAATAAATCACCCTTAATGATATCATCCCAAGCCTTTAGCACAATGCAATATCTTAAATAATAATTTTGCTTGTATGGATAGGGAGATGCTATTTCAATTGGATCAAACATCTTGCCAGCTATACTGACAATCATACATTTAGTTACATAAGACTCATCAATCCCATTTACAATTTCCCTCAAATCAATTATCAAATAATCATTATCAACATCCCTGGAACACCCAACACTTTGTACTCTTTGTTAGAATTCAAAATTTCCCTATTACATGTTAACTTTCTCAGATTAAATTCCTCACCAACTAACTGCTCTAAACCTCTCATACTTTGACTCAGCCTCAGCTCTACTGCTTGCACCACTCATCCACGTACATAGATCTCAACAACATAGTTACTGTTAAAGGCTTAGATAACTTATACTGCTGAATGTGATGCTTAACAGGAGCATTAAAAGAAAAGGGCTAGAAGTAACCCCAAAAGCAACCCATTCGAACCTCAATACTGTGGTTGAATACTGACATTTTTTACCCCAATAAATCTCAAAGCATCTCTATTTTTCTTAGCTACAGCAATTAATGGAGAAGCCTTATCTAAATCTGCAATACGGGCATGCCTTTTCACTCTAAAGTGTAAAAAATGTCAAAAATGATTGGGTTAAATTTGAGACCAGCATGTAAACTATCAGTGAAAAACCTCTTGTTTCTGCTGAGGCATCATACACTACTCTAAGCTTAGTGGTTTGCTTGTTGTGCCTAATAACTGCTTGATGGGTACCCCCTCTGTATCCACTGCTGTGGCATCATCTAAAACTTTTACTAAACCCTTCTCTGCTTGTTCCCTCGAAGCAACTTAGGCTGTGGCCTTAACCTCCATAACAATGCATTCAACCGTCTTAGACTCAACTGGTAATTATCTAGTAACACCAGAGCAGCATCTCTCCAAGGAAGAGCAACCTCATACCTTTCTCCATTGAAAGACACAATGGACTTAAACTAATTGTACAAAGAATAATCATCTTCCTTCTCTGAAACACCAAATGGCATCCAGCTCCCAGAACCTCTTAAGCTGCTGGTTCAATGCTCCTTTATCTCTGAGATCAGATCTTCCAGCAGTCAAAACATGAGTAACCAGTAATGTAGATTCCTGTATGGCTGGGCCAGATAACAACCATCCCAAACAAAAGTGAACAGCAGTTGGCCCACAAGCTTCTGAAATAACCTCTTCACTTATAAAATCCCAAAAACGATATAAACCAACTAGTAGTCTAGTATTTCTATTCCTATACACTTCCATCGTCAATTGTATTAGCTAAATCTAGCTAGCCCTTGTAAATGCTGAACACTTCTTTCCAGGGATGTGCCTGACAGTGGTTTACAAATAGCATGAACAGTGTCACTACACTCTTTAGTCTCAATCCCAACTCTCGCTACGTCACAAGTCTGACCCTTGCTCCCAGTACTGCCAAATGATGTAATTTGCTATCTACACACTTCAATTGCAATTTCCTACTGGCATTGTAAGTAATGTAAGAGCACTGGCTCCCACTATCACTGGCTTTCCTTAAGCTTATTTAAAAAACTGATATCCTTCCTTTAAATTATAACAAGGAGCAGTGGCAGTCTGAAGCAAGATAGAGCCACTATTATCAGTGAAAAGTACTGCTGTCTTAAAAGGCTCAGCCTTAGGATTGAATGATTTTGTAGTGTTGCCAGCGGAAGGCACCAGAGCTAGAGTCCTTGAATCCAGCATAATACTCCTTTCTGTAACATATTTTAACATGATGTCTATCTCCACAATGACTACACCTGCTGTTTTTTCAGCACTCAGCTAATATGGCCTCTTAAGACTCAAGCAAATAAAACATTTATTTGATTGTCTCAAAAATGCTTTTGAGCTTCCACACTCACTGTCTATTGACATGCATCTGAAAGATGAGATTGATTACAGTAACTTTAAGTCTGACCAGTGAAAAGACTGGCTGCTAATGCAGGATTCCAATGCTGTCTTTGATCCTCATCTTGATACTTAAACTCTGAAGCAGCTCTCCGTCTAGGCTTAGCTCTTCATTCAATTCCTTCATAATCTTATCTAATTTCTACTGACTGGCAATTTCCTACTCGCAACTCCTAGGTAAACATATCAGTACAACTGAAGCTAACAATAAAATATATATGAAACTAAGAAAAGAACAAATAGTGAGAAGCAGTACATTAAACGTCAATTTAAAACAACCACAAATAATGAGAACTCAATCAGAATTCAGCTACTCTTGTATGAACTATACTATGAAACTGAGAAAAAAAATAGTTAAAAGAAACAATTAGTGATAAGTCAGTATCACAAGAAGCATCTTTCCCAAACCAACCTCAAATGATAAAAACTCATTTTGATCAGTCACTTCTGGTATAAATTATACCACAAAACTTAAAGAAATAGAAAAATAATAGTGACAAGTATAACATAAACATATTTCAAAAACCAACATCAAATGATAAGAACTCAGTCTGATCAATATTTTAAAATGTTTCATGAAACTGAGAAAAGGCTGACAAGTGAGTAGTACATGAAACGTTTAAAAACCAATGTAAAACAATAAGAACTCAGTCTAATCCGTCACTCCTGGTATAAGCTATACCATCAAACTTAAAGAATTGTATCATGGGAAGCCATAAGATGAAAGGCACCGCGTTGGGTTTATATCTGGTAGACGATCACTTCCGGTGCAATATACATATTTACCAGGATGTGACATAGCTATGATTAAAGGCACCGACAGTGCAATATATATATATTTCACCGGAAGTAATGCTTGGCTTGTTCAGTTGTGATAACAATGATAACAAAAGGTCATTTGTAAAACAGCAAAATATGTTATTAATAAAAGATTTTGTAACTAAACTGATATAATAGTAGTCTTTATTTCTGCAAAGATTGATTGAATTGCATGCCCAGAATGATTTCAGTCTTTGCGACGACCTTTTATCAACAAGTGTAGCTCCTACTAGTCAATTTGAGATTAATTCTGTACCTCTAGAAACATCTAAAGAGTATTCTTTACTGCTAGTAACATTTTTACCACCACACCACCGTTGAGTAAGTACCTTCATATCTCTATTAGTGTCCAAGGGTTCAAAACCTGTACTAATTTCTTCCATTTTATCAGCACTAATGATGGCTAACCTTCATTGAGTGCTTTACACATTTTCATTTGCTTTTGCTGCTTTTTCTTATGGTTCTCCTCCTTCAGCCATATTGGTCCCTTACCGTTGTACCACGTGCTACTGAGCATGCGCATAACCTTTTCTTCTTGTGGCTTCCCATTTACAAGCCATATAGAACATGACCTTACATAGAAAAATATTAGTGAAAAGTATAACATAAACAACATATTTCAAAACCTACATCTAATGATAAGAGCTCAGTATGATCAAAATTTTAAAATGTACCATGAAACTTAGGAAAATAGCAATAAGTGAGAAGTTAGTACTACATACATTATAAATCTAATCTTAAACAATAAGAATTTAGTTTAAGTTTGTATCATTCTAGGTTTGTTTTATAATAATGTTTTATGTACTCTTCTATTTTTCTATTTCTTCAATTTTATGGTATAGTATATACTAGAAGTGACGGATCAGACTTGAGATCTTAGTATTTGGGTTTGGTTTTAAGATGATGTTTCATGTCCCTGTCTCACCATTAATTTATTTCTGAGTTTAGTAGTATAGTTTAAAATGCGTCCAGTGACTAATCATACTGAGTTATATAATGATGTTTTATGTTCTGCTTACTTTTTACTAGTTGTCTTTTTTCTCAGTTTTATAGTATAGTTGATACCTGAGGACTGATCAGACTGAGTTTAATGATTTGGGAGTTGTTTTTTACACTATTTGTTTCTTCTTTTCTCAGTTTTGTAGTGTATTTTAAAATACCAGAAGTGACTAATCAGACTGAGTTCTTATCAATTGAGGTTGGTGTTAGAAATGATGTTTTTTACGTTCTAATAACTTCTATTTAGTTCTTCCTTTCTTAGTTTCATAGTAGAGCTTACACCATGAATGATTGATCTGACTAAGTTTTCTTCATTTTTTGTTGTTTCGAAATGGTGTTTTGTGTACTTCTCTTTTTTGCTTCTCGTCGAATCACTTTCTATGGTACATGTTGTTTTAGGAGTGACTAATCTGATTGAGTTTTTCATTTGACGTTAAATAATGTTTCAAGTTCTAATCACTTCTCATTTGTTTCTTCATTTCTCAGTTTCATATTGTATATACCAGGATTGACTGAACAGACTGAGTTTCTATCATTTAAGGTTGGTTTTAAGATGATGTTTCATGTTTTTTGTCTCAGTTTTATAGTATAGTTTACAACAATGGAAATGACTAATCAGACTGAGTTCTAATCATTTGAGCTTAGTTTTTGAAATTATATTTCATGTTATAACAACTTTTCACTATTGTTTCTTCTTTTCTCAGTTTTATAGTACAGTAATGAGTGACTGATGAGACTCTCAGTTTTATAGTATAGTTTAAAATACCACCAGTGACTGATCAGATTGAGTTTTATCATTTAAAACTGGTTTTTCGTAATGACATTTTATGTTTTGCTTACTTGTCACCATTTGTACTTTCTATTCTCAGTTTTATGCCAGGAGTGACAAATCAGTCTGATTTTTTATCATTTAAGATTTGGTTAGCAACAATGTTTTATGTACTTACTACTCTTCTCACTATTTTTTTCGTTTTTCAGTTTCACAGTAAAGTTTAAAATGCCAGAACAAAGTTCTTACTATTTGAGGTTGGGTATTTGAAATGTTTTATTTTCTAAAAAGTTTTCACTTGTTCTTTCTTGTCTCAGGTTTATAGTAAAGTTTATACCACAAATGACTAATCATACGAATTTTATTATTTAAGGTTTTTTTTGAAATGTTTTATTTCTGCTTATTTTCCCCATTTGTTCCCTTTTCTCAGTTTATTAGTATTGTTTATACCAGGAGTGATAAATCAGTATGACTTCTGATTATTTGAGATTGTGTTAGCAATGATGTTTTATGGTACTACTCCTCACTATTTCTTTCTTTTTCAGTTTTATAGTATGGTATAGAATACCATAAGTAACGAATGGCTAATCTGAGTTTATATTATTTGAGGTTTTTTGAAATTATTTTACATTATGTGTTCCACTCACTTCACATTTGTCTTTTCTTTTCCCAGTTTTATTGTATAGTGTGTACCTAAAACAACTAATCAGACTAAGTTTTTATCATTTGCGGTTCATTTTAAAATGTTTCATGTACTTTTGACTTCTCATTTTTTTAGTATTATGGTACGGTTTATACCTGGAGGGACTGATCAAACTGAGTTCTTATCTTTTGATGTTGAAACGTTTTTGAAATAATGTTTTATGTTCTACTCCTCTTTTGTTTTCTCTTTTGTCACTTTCATAGATATATATATAGTTTAAACTACCACCAGTGACTGATCAGACTGAGTTCTTATCATTTGAGGTTGGTGTTAGAAATGTTTCATGTTCTACTCATTTTTCCTTTCTCAGTTTCATGGTATAAGAGTTTAGGCTGTGTCTAATGCTCCGGTAACCATTAAATATCTGAGTCTATTTTTTGTCCGTGAAGCAGCTTGTGCGCATGTGCAATAGAGCAAATTGGAACACTAAACCCGAATCCCAAAAACCCTACAATTCCGGAGGCTAAGATGTACAAGAGGGTGCCTAAAAACTAAACACCAAATCCCAATCTCAACCCTACAACCTCTGAGTCTAAAATGTACGAGAGGGTGTTCATTTTCTGACCGAAAAAGCCAAAAAGGTAAAGAAGGAAATAAATGTTTTTAAAAAATCAAAACCACAGCATAGTTTTTTATAGCTGTCCTGACCAGATTCGAGCCACTGCTCTCATTGATGCAATCCACATGGGCCCTCCACTGCACCACCAGGACCCTGCTCTACCACTACCGCTGGTTGTCATTTATACTCAATTTTTATAATAAATTAGGGTATTATTGATACTGAGCCCCTGTATATATTAGGAGTGAAGCCCCTATTATTGGAACTCTAGCATCGCAGACATAGAATGGTTACCGGATTGTTAGACACTTGCTATACTATATACCAGGAGTGAATGATCAGACCGAGTTCCTATCATTTGAAAGTTGTTAGAAAATGTTTATATGCTACTCACATCTTACTATTAGTTTCTTGTTGTCTCAGTTTTATACTGTTGTTTACAAAACCACCAGTGACCGATGAGACTATGTTTTATGATTTGATGTTTTTTTGAAATTGTTTCATGTCTCACTATTTGTTTCCGTTTTCTCAGTGCATAGTATTGTTTGAAATGCCAGAAGTGAATCATCAGTTTTGAGTTCTCATCATATATTTAGCACCAAAGGGTTTATAATAACTTTTTATTATTCGTTTCTTTTCTGAGTTTTATGTTTATGGCATAGTTTATACTAGGAGCGACGGATCTCACTGAGTTTTCATCATTTGAAATTGGGTTAAAATGATGTTTAATATACTACTGACTTTTTGTTTTCTTTCCCAGTTTTGTGGTATATTTTAAAGTATTAGAAGGGACTCATCAGTTTTAGCCTTCTAGGTTGGTTTTTAAAATGAAGTTTCATAACGGCTCACTATTTGTTTCTCAGTTTCATGCCAGGAGTGAATGATCCGAATCTCAGCTTTGTTGTGTAGTGTAAAATACCACCAATGACTGATAAGACTGAGTTTTATTGTTTCAGGTAGGTTTCTAAATGATGTTTTAGTTTTACTTACATCTCACTATTTTTTTCTTTTTTCAGTTTTATGGTGTATTATATACCAAAAGTGACTTATTAGACTGATTTCTAATCATTTAAGGTTGGTTTTATAAATGATGATTTAGTTTTACTTTTCACTATTTCTTTTCTGTTTATGGTATAGTTTATACCACCAGTGACTGATCAGACCGAGTTTTGTCGTTTGAGGTTGGTTTTTAAAAAAGTGACCATAATTGAGAAAGGTACCTTATGGCGGATTTTAAAATTCCTCATAATGAAAAGTAACTTGTGAGTGCTTTGTTGAACAATCATTGTTTCTAAAAGTTACATAATTTCTTGCATCCTGTGGAGTATTTTTATGATAATTAAAGCGCAGGAAGTTGGATTTTTTAGGCTATAAAGACACATTATAAAGTACCTTTTGTCAATTATTGTCACAAATGATGTTTTAGTTTTACTTCTCTCTATTTGTTTTTTCATTTCTGAGTTTTGTAGAGGTATATTCTATATTACCAGAAAAGACTGATTTTTTATCATTTGAGTGAAATGTTCACATTCTAGAAACTTATTACTAAATGTTTCTTCTTTTCTCAGTTTAATAGCAGAAACAAAATGATGTTTCATGTACTTTTCACTTCTCAATATTTGCTTATCCTTTCACTGCTCAATATTTGCTTATCCTTTACTCAGTTTCATTGAACTGTTTATAAAACCAGGAGTGACTGATCAGACTGAGCTCCTATCATTGAGATTAGTTAACTGTTTTTAAAAATGTTTCATGTTGCATTCCTTATTTGATTCTTCTTATCTCATTTTAATATTGTTGTATACTAGATATACTAGGAGTGACTGATCAGATTGAGTTTTTCTTTTAATGTTGGTGTTAAGATGTTTTTTGTACTTTTCTTGCAGTATTTTTTTTGTCTTGCCTCAGTTTTATCGTACAGTTTATAGTGGGAACATCATGATAAGTCAGACTGAATTTTATCATTTGAAATTCTTTTTAAAATCATGTTTCATGTACTACTCACTTGTCACTATTTGTTTCTTTTTCAGTTTTA
>NW_003546945.1:25313-43430 GCF_000090795.2 Amphimedon queenslandica
TACTCAAGCTTCAATGGACCTTATGCACCGAAATGATTCTAATTAACGTGCACCCAAAGTGGTGGTAAAATGGTGGATTTTTGGAGGGAAAGACAGGCTAAACAATCTTCTCTTTTATCCATCCATTCTAGCTGTGGGAGCCACTTTGAGCTGTCCTTTTGTTTCAGTTTACTCTATTTATCTCTTTT
The DNA here is from genome assembly GCF_000090795.2 of Amphimedon queenslandica. Lineage (NCBI taxonomy): Eukaryota > Metazoa > Porifera > Demospongiae > Haplosclerida > Niphatidae > Amphimedon > Amphimedon queenslandica. The sequence goes on from NW_003546945.1 coordinate 25,502, forward strand.
GTAAGCTCTTTGGTTGCTGTTTTGGCTTTTATAGCATTTTATCACAGGAATATTCTCAACCATCGGCCATTCCCGTTTTTCTAAATTTTGCTTTCAGGAGCCAGGGCGCTTGCCCCTCCATTGCTAGGAAGATAGAAGTGCATTCAGCTGAGTCCTATGACTAGTGTCTATCATCAGAGTTAGTCTCAGTCCATCAGGACAAGGTACGGTGGAATAACTCACTCAGTTGTCATGTTGCAGCTGGAGTGTGGATGATTATGACCATCTTTTCACTTCTTAAAACTATAGGATTCGTCTTTTATGGATAGTTAAGGGATACAAGAACTCTCTGGCTTTTACTCTTTATCTGTAAATTCACTGGTTGTGCTATAGAAGCACTTCATTTCGTATTAAAGTCTGTGTCGTTATCCAGTACTTGCAGAGAAGAATCATCACATTCAGGACTCGTTTGCGACTCGTCACTATTTGTATCCTCTCCTGACAGTTTTATTTGATATTTATAATTATAAAAAAACAATGGGTATTGTTGCTACAGTTATTGTTGTTATCACTACATTAAATTTGTATACATGACACTTCATATATTTACACATATTTTATTATAAAAAGTATATACATGTACATATACAATAATTTAAAAGTGTCGGGACATTAAAAAAGGCAACTGTTCTATTTAACATTTATACATATAATAACATTACAAATCATGTAATGATGGAACAGTTTTACTTCATACCAGACGTCACTATTAATGCTAGTTACTTGATGCACAGCTATTACAGCACACTTATGATCCTTGGAGTGATTCTTACATGTGAATAAAGAGCCATCCTATAGTTTTAAGAAGTGAAAAGATGGTCATATCATTTTCACTCCAGCCGCACATGACAACTGAGTGAGTTATTCCACCGTACCTTGTCCTGATGGACTGAGACTAACTCTGATGATAGACATTAGTCATAAGACTCAGCTGAATACACTTGTGTCTTCATAGCACTGGAGGGGCAGGCGCCTTGGCTCCTGAAAGCAAAATTTACCAAAACGGGAATTGGCAAAGGATGAGAATAGGCCTATAAAAAACTGGTTTAACAGCCAAAACAACAACCAAAGAGCTTACAGGAGAAATGAATAGTGTGATGAAACAAAAAGAGAGCTCAAAGTAGCTCCTACAGTAAGGATGACTTGATAAAAGAGGAAAATGCTCAGCCTGCCTGTTCACAAAAAAATCCGCCATTTTCATCCAGTTGGGAGGTGCACGTTAATTAGACCGTTCGTTGCATAAGGTCCATTGTTTCTTGTACTTCTTACTTCTCACTACTTGCCTCTTTTTCTTAATTATTTTCATGGTACATTTTATAACTGAATGAATGATCAGACTGAGTTCTTGGTTGGTTTTAAGTTGACTTTTTATGTACTACCATCTTCTGACTGTTTCTTCTTTTCTCAGTTTTAAAAGTATATTTTAAAATACCAGCAGTGACTGATCTGTTTGAGTTCAGTTTTGGATTTTGAAGTGATGTTTCATTGTTTTAACATTTTCACTACCATATGGCCGCTTAATTTTAAGGGTACAATTTTTACTTTTCTTGGATTTTTTTTCGTATCCGCAAAAGTTAATTACGTGAAATTGTCTGTATGACCATAGATAGTGCACATGGAACAGGATGGGAAACTTAATGACATGACCACACATTTCACGGCTACATCCTAGTTTGCAAGAAAAATCTGGCTGGCTGTTAAGATTTAAATAAACGTGGCAGAAGGAAATGTAGATCACACTGAAGAAGCCAAAAGTAACGCTATTAGTTTGTTTCATTTAAAATCATGTATTTTTAGAACACCTAGATATACTAAAAAAGTCAATTTCATTCGTTTGAGGGATAAAGGCTTCTCAATTGCTTTAAAAAGGGCACAGAAAGCACTTACCTGTGCTGATAGAGTATTGACATGGATCACCGATCCAGTGAATCTCAACGATGTACTTAACTTTGCCAAATGGATGGTACCTCTTGTTCCAACAAAGCATTCCATTGAGCACAATGAGTGATCCTCATTCTCAAAGAGAGCATATGTGGGAACTGTATTACAAACTCTGTTCCTGTAATGGCTTCAGATCTCTGTGGGAAAATTTTATTTAAGTCTTTGTTGGGTTAGCAGCTGATCTGATTTTCTACCAGTTTGTCACTAAGTCAATTATGGAAGACTTTTAAGAGCATGTTTCCTGTGACTGATCCAGAGCAGTCAAATGAAGAATCACTAAGGTCACTTGACTATGAAGAACACAATGCACTTTGTTATACAGTTGGATACATCATACGCTCTGTACTGCAGAAGATAAAGAGGTCTAATCATAAGCACAAGGATGAATTGGCAATTTTGCTTCCACAAATGCTAGACCTATTCAATTTATTATAATGATGACAGCACACACATAACTTACTATGTCTACGCAGACTAAAGATTGTCTCGGAGCTTAAGAGCATTCATCTCTTCAGCACCAGAAATCTGCTCTATTGTTGACACTAGTTTCCCATTCTTCCAAATATGGGAAGAACACATTCTCTAACCACTATTACAATATTGATCATAAGAAATGTATGCTAATTTGATGACTAACTTCCAATCTCTCTTCGTTTACATTTCTATAAGGGTGCATAAACTTCTTTCTCTTACGAGCTCCCTCCTTAAAGCTTGTCACGTTTAATGTGTCAAAAAACTTATGAAATATAAGCAAAAAGCGAGCTGTTTCTTTTGCCTTAGTTCCTACAGCAAGACAGAGTGCTTTCCCTACTGACTCACTAAGCACCGAAAAAATTACACATGATTATTTAGATCAAAATTATGATTCTAAATTGTGCAGCTAAATCCACTCTCATCTTGGAGAAGGATGTCAAATGTACATGTTTGTACTTGAGCTTAGGAACCATAGCTAGTCCAGATCTTTTCCCTTTATCAGCAGCATAAAGCTGCATTAAGTGGCTCCACGAGATATCTTTTCGATTAATCTATAATCGTGTATCAATAAACAAATCACATACAATTATATTTTACCCAGAGGTTACGAGCATTGGAATTCCAGCTGTTACGTACAGTTTTGATAGGATGTGGAGGATCAGAAAAAGGTAAATAATCTTTCCTCCTTAGCAAAAGATGTTTAGTGCTTTGTAAAGAACCTTAGTACAACTATCATGCAGTTAACCATCTTACAATTCACTGAGGCACCATCAAAAGTTGTAGCCAAAACCTAATGAAAAATAATTTTAGTTAAATATTAATACATATGCTTACTTTAAATCCAATCCTTTCTAATCCAAATATTGCTTCCCAAAAAGGTTCGAATATCAAGTCTCCCATTATTGTAAAGCATGGCAATTGCAAATATGGGAAACGAAAGTGAGTGAACAATCCTTTCACCATGAAGACCATCATTGAGGTGGCTAAGGTAGGTGCACTGTCACTGACAGAAGATACCAATTCTTCAAAGCTAATAAATGGTTGTTGACAGTACCAAGATCCACAAAGCCAACCATTTTGCCAGTGTGTTTGTTATAAACTGTTTATGTACATTTCATCAATTAATAGCAATACGAGACTATGTCACTCAGGAGATGACTTCATTTTAGAAGCCAGCATTATTTGCTCATCCACTTTCTCTGAGAATTCAGATCCAGATTCAACACAATGAGAGTAATCTCTCAGTGTTTGTTGGGATGGTAGGTGTAGGCACCGGGATTCCCTAAGAGTAGTATATGCTTTACTAGACAAATGGTGTAAGTATAAGCACCAACGTATCATCAATGGATGCCAACGCATCCCATTTTTGTGTCTTGTGAAAGCCTCCTTTTGTTGCCCCCAATATATTCGTCTAAATGAGTCTTCCGGTAGCTTATTAACATTTAACTCCTGTCATTATTTGCTGAAGATCCAAAGTAGTTTCATCATCCAATTCCATCCCTTCCTCAGAAATAATATCACCATCTTAGTCTCTATATTTGATATTTTCTGCTTAAGTGCTAAGGTCTCAGCCCTCAATTGATGTAAGCGTTCAACTTCTGGCGAAGACAAGAATATATAATTGACATGACTACTCTTGCTTGTACATGGAGACGGGTTAGCTAATCGAGACTTCTCACGGCTAGTTCGGGCAAATAGAGCTTCTGCATACCGTGATAAAAAATCAATTTAATTAGAGCACCACATTCATGTAGATCTTAACTCATCACATGGTAGGCATCGTCCAGAGTGCACGTTCTTTGAGATTATAATGTGACAAGAAGTATATCAAATAGTTGCACTAGACAATGTCCTTACGTCACAGTAGGAATAACAGCACCTAAAATGGGAGTAGTTAAAATAAACAACCACAATGTATGTAACTAACCACTTCTATTTTTAAAAAGTCCTTTATATCGACCCAGTAGGTTCATAAACCTGGGTTCACAATTGCCACTACATATCATACACTAATCAAGAGTCTTCATCAAATTAACAATATGATCAACACAGGACAGAATAAGGACACTACGCAATAGATTACACCTGCTGGGGTCAATTTAATGAATTCCAACAGAAAGTGACCATGAACGATTACATGCCACAGAGACTGTGTATAAAAAACTCATATGTGCCATTGTTAAAATGAAAAAACTTCGAGAAAGAGTCCATGAATCAGGAATCAGTTGACTGCCAGTTAGCTTTGCTCTGAGCTGGATACTGTCACATCTATGTAGATAAAGATGTATATATAGACAATGGTTTAAGAGGAGTCTGAATGTGATGAGAATTGTTCCTCGCAATCAATGAATGCTTCAGAGTCATCATAAGCCAGGTTAGTAGATGAAGTAGGAGGATCATTCTGGAATTGTTAGGTGATTTGGATTAAGATTGGGTCTAAAATTCAATGAATAATTCAGAGTCAATCTGAGCCAGGTGCATACTGGAAGTAGGAAGATCATATGATATACAAGAATCATTTTGAAGCAAGGACAATAACGGAATAGATACAATCTGCTTCTTTGGTGGAGGATTTCTCGCAATTTTTTCGGACAAAACCTTAGCTTTCTTTTTCCCATGGTAACCTAAGTACATACAGACTTATGTAATATCAAATCAAAATTAACAGTAAAATACAAAAATCCACAAAAAATTCTATCAACTTATTATAGTTACAATCTTATCAGACTAACATAAGTCAGACATCAGTGGTCAAAACTGGACAAACTTGAGTTTCATACAGATAAAGGTTCTCTCCCAACAGTCCCACAAGTTTTTTGTCATCATAAGGCTAGAGCGTGACACAAAAGGCTAAATTAAACTCAAAAATGGCATTTTTCAAAGCCAAAATTGACAAACTAACAAACAGAAGACCCTGAGCTACATATTAAAACCATTTCTTACCTCTGATACACTTCTGCATCACAAATACAGTCCCACAATAAGTGTCGTCTTCTCTGGTCTCTTCGTCCTTAGTAAGGTGCGGTTCACAACTACAGGATGTAGCTGTGAAATTTGTGGTCATATGATTAAGTTTCCTATCCTATTTCATGTACATTATCTATGGTATGACCATGCAAATACGTGTACCTTAAAATAAGAACCACGAATGTTAATTAGCAACAAAAGATTTGTGATCTAATTCACTTAAGTTTATTGCCTCAAAACTTGGTGGCTATACCGTATTTGTTTCTCCTTTTCACATTTTCATTTTATAGTTTATACTAAAGAGTGATTCGTCAGAATGAGTCCTTATCAATAAATGTTAGATTTTCTTTGGTCTACTGACTTTTTACTATTTGTTTCTTCTTTTGTCATTTCCATTGCATGGTTAATACCGAAAGTGTTTGATCTGACTGAGTTCCTATCATGTGACACTTTTAAAACAATGTTTCATTTTGTATTGATTTCTCACGTTTTTTACTTTTCTTATTTACATAGTATAGTTATACCAGAAGTGGCTGATTTGACTGAGTTTGTCATTAGTGGTTTTGAAATGTTATATATGCTACTACTGCTCACTATTTGCTTTCTCTTTTGTCAGTGTCATGGTACAGTTTATGCAAGGAGTGGTTGGTCAGACTAAGTTCTTATCATTTGAAGTTATTTTTTTAAAATGATTTATTTCTAGTCACTTCTCATGTTTTCATTTCTCAGGCTTCTAGTGTAGTATAAACCTCAAATGATAACAACTGGACTTTAAAAGTGAGAAAAAAGAAACAATTACTGAGAATCAGATGTTCATAAAACATCACTTTAAAACAAACAAATGATTAAAACAGTCTAATGACTCCTGGTACGAAGTACAAAATGAAACTGAGAAAATAAAAAACATTAATAGTGAGAAGCCACTAGAAGAACATGAAAAACCATTTCAAACACCAAACTCAAATGATAAGAGCTCAGTCTGAGTAGTCACTTATGATATTTTAAACTATACTATAAAACTAAGAGAAAAAACAAATAGTTTGAAGTCAGTAGTACATGTAACATTGTTTTAAAATGAAACTCACTCAATAAAAACTGAGTTTAATCAGTCACTCCTGGTATAAACTATACTAATAAACTATACTATCAAACTGAGAAAAGAAATATGTAGTGAGAAGTAAACAGTATATAAAACATCATTGTAAACCAACATCAAATAATAAGAACTCAGTCTAAAAAGTCACTCCTTGTATAAATTATACTATGAAACTGAGAAAACAAGAAGCAAATAGTGAGAAGGGGCAGTACATGCAACATTTCAAAACAGACATCCAATGATAAGAACTTAACCTGATCAGTCACTCATGGTATAAACTGTACCAAGAAACTTTAAAAGGATGAAACAAATGGAGAGAAGTAAGCAGTATCAATTTGAAACAACCACAAATAGTGAGCATGTAGTCAGGTCAGCTGATATGAAGTATACTATGAAGCTGAAAAAAAGTTGAAAGTCAGAAAAATAAAATAGTGTAATAAAGTAACATCACATAAGAACTTAGTCAGATCAGTCACTCCTGGTTTAAGCCATACTATGGACCTAAAAGAGAAGCAATTAGTAAAAAGTAGAACATTAACATTTCAAAATTAACCTCAAATGATTACATCTCGTCCGATCAGTTACTCTTGGTAATGGAGGAGGCATGGCAATTATGAGTCACTTAACTATTATAATGCATATCTCCTTAAATAAGTAGTAATGCTTCAACTTTTTGTTACAAAATATCATTCTTTAAGTTCATCAGAATATATTCTAGTTATTACTATTAGCAGTTAAAAAAAATTGGCATGGAGTATTTATGAGACATGGAGCACATTATAAGACAATTATGAGACAGGTTAAAATTCTTTTTTTCACTAGGAATCTGACATCTTTTAATATATACTTGAAATTAATAAAAAACAGTGTGTTTACAGAATAACCAAGCAATTTGATCAGTTACTTTTGATATTCTTCGCCAAAATACACATCAAATCAAAGCAAACATCACATCTATTGCAACGAATCCAAAGATCAGATGAGTTATAATCAGCTGAATAGGCTAAACCACACTTAGGATGTATAGTATTGTCTTCAGATTCAGATAGTTTCCACAGTCAGACTGCGAATTACTTCCTACATTAAAAAATAATGGGTTAATAGTTGTTAGATTTCAATTTAACTTACCAGTTGTGATTGTGACAAATGTTTACATCTACTTTGATTCTTTTTCATTTCTTCATTCCCTCTCCTTTATCTTGCAATTTTTTGCTTCTTTTAGTCTCTTTTTTCCTTCTCTCTGCTTAACTTCTTTTTCTTCTCTTCACTTTGCCTTTGTTGCTTCTCTGAGCCTCCTTTGCTTTTATCTTCTCTTCCTTTGCTTTTTGACTTTCCTTTTGTTTTTGCTCTTTTTCAAGTGCTTCCATTTTACGATTTTCCTGTTTTTGTGGTTGCTTAGCTAGTTTCATCTCATTTTCATCTCTTTTCTCATTTTCCTTTAACTCTGGCATGTCAGTGATTTAGCAACCTCTGGTTGTAACACCTTCCATCTATGCTTTTGTTCTCGTGGAACAGGAAGAACTATATTACTTGGTCAAGGCATCAGAGGAAGCCACTTGCTGCTTATCAAAAGCACTTGCTGAATTTTGCTGGGATGATACTTGTTGATGTCACAGTAGTTGACAGTGCTGTTTTGGGATAGTTAATTTTAAGCCATGCCACATATCCGACCGAGATTGGGAAAAGCAAAGCCCTCTTGAAATCTTTTTCATACAGCTCCTCTTATTCGATTGTAAAAATAGGACTATCAACTGAGCTGGCATCTGGTACACTGTCTGTGATGGAATCAGAACTGGGTACATTTGGCAAGTTTCAACAGTCTTAAAGTTTGACATTCTACTTGCTACAAGTGCTTCGGTGAATTGGGCCATACGTCTATCCTAAGGTTAAGTGGGAACAGTCCACATTTCCAAAAGCCACTCATATATTTAAAGTAGTAAAAGAGATAGGCCAACCCTCAGCTACAGGTGCTAATAAAACATCAGCTGTGACAACTCGTCCAGGATGCTTTGAAATGTAACTGTAACATGGCTTGAGAAATTAGTCTTAAATGATCTAAAACTCACCAACATCCAGTAGTTGAAGAATATGCGTGATTTGGAATGGGATGGCAAACAGCATATGAATATTAGTTTCCTTTGCAAATTCAATAGCATCAATAGATTTGTGTGTTGCATGTCCATCTTAAATCAATGGCACTGGTTGGGTGGAGGTATATTTGATACAAAACACTTCAGCCAATCAAGAAATATATATCTAAGTTAATTATCCATTATGACTAGTTCGAAATAATGTATTTGGAAAGGTTCCATTTCTACAAGAATCAGTTACAGCTCTTGGGATACACCATTAAAAGTGGCCAAACATATCCAGACGCTAAAACACATGCAAGAACAGTGTGTAACTTTTCTCTTTCTGCTAAAAAAATGGAATATACTGTTTGCACTGGACTTGAGCAATGAGGACAATGCAATAGAGACTCCAGTTGCATCAGCATTATATATTTGGTTTGGCTTTGAGTATAAGTTTAATCTGCCATACAATGCTCCAACTTTTCCAAAGAATTCATCAGGAGAAGCTGAAACAGCTCTGCTATATGATTATGGTAAGAGAGTACAAATGGTAAGTTCAGGATGGCGTCTTCAAAAACCTTTGAACCATGACCTCACAGCAGATTCCCCAGTAAATGAATGCTTGCGACTTGTCTTCTCTGCAATCAACAAAAATAGGTCCAATAACCCTTTGTCTTAAAGTCTCCACTGGAACATTATATAGTTGTGCAGCCACTCTCAGGTTTCTCTCTTCTGTTACACAGGAGACATTGGCTTGCATTGAAATATTTGACCAAACTTAGAAGCCATCTAAAACGCACACTACTTAGTGAATGTGGGTGGGCACTGTTTTAGAATATATTCAATTCATTGATGCTAAATTCAGTACTCCATTGTAATATTAAAGTTGACAGAAAGATAATGTGTAAGAAAGATGCAAAAAGGCCAAGTGACTTAGTTTTGATAAACCTTAGTCATGGTTACATTATTAACACGTTTACATATGCACAAGCACTAGTAACAACTGCTTACCATGTACTGTATACTGAGTAATAGAAACAGTACTACTCAAAGTTAAGCTAGACAGAGCTAGGTTTTATTATGGTTTTCAGTACTTCACAACTTCAGTACTTCACAACTGGGCAATGCGCTTAAATAATTTGCAGGTTGAATGGCGTGGCAATTAGTTGAATAATTAAAACTTAAAAATTATTTCATTGCTCAAAAAATGCTTTTTTGAAACTTTTGCTTATCAGCATTTAGAAACTTGTGAAAGCATCATATATTTAAAATTTTTTTAGAATTTTGTTCCATTGTCTCATAAAAGTACTGTGTCATGTTTTGGCCACATTCTATACAATGAAACAGATGAAAAGTGAGTCAAACACTAAACATGTTTTCAAAAACTAACATCAAATGAGTTTGATGAGTGACTCTTGGTATAAACTGTACCATAAATTTAAAAAAGAAGCAAGTAAAAAATACACTAAGCATCATATTAAAACCAATGTCAAATAATAAAACCCAGTCTCATGAGTCACTTTAAGGACACGACACACGATGATAGTGGCATAGGAGAAACTAATCTGAAGTGGAACATTGAACATCATTTTAAGAAAACAACCTCAGATGTTGAAACTCAATCAATCCAGGTATGAACTACATTATAAAACTTAAAGGAATAGTTAGAAGTCAAAAGCACATGAAATATAATTTTAAAACTTAGTTTGATCACTCACTTATAGTGTACACCATACTATAAAACTGAGAAGAAAAGGAACAAATATATAAGAACTGAGTCTGAGGAGACACTCCTCATATAAACTATACTATGAAAGTGAGAAAAGAAGAAACAAATTGTGGGAAATTAGTAGTTTATGAAAACAATTTTAAAATCAATATCAATTGACAAGAAATGTCTTCTCTGACTCATAGTATAAAGTGTACCCTAAAACTAAAAAAAGTAAGAAATTGAGAAGTGAAAAGTTCACAAAACATTAATTTAGAACAAAGCCCAAGTAATGAAATGATTTGTGGTATGATTTTTGCAATGATTTTTCATGTTTTACTATCTTCTCACTCTTTGTTCTTCTGTCCTCAGTTTCATACTTTAGTTTATACCAGGAGTGAGTGATCATAGAGTTATCAATTGTGGTTCGTTTTAAAGTGATGCTTTATACACTACTTATATCACAGTATGTTTCTTTGCTCACTTTTAAAGTATAGTTTTTACCAAGTGACTGATCAGGTTCAGTTCTTATCATTTGAGGTTAGTTTCAAAATGATATACTAACTTCTCACTATTAATTTCAAAATATAGTTTGAAGTACTAGAAGTGACTTATCAGATTGAGTTCTTTATATTATTATACTCAATTCTCATTGGTTCCTTCTTTTCTCAAATGCATTGTCATTTATACCAGGACTGAGTGATCAGAAAGTTCTCATCATTTAAAGTAGGTTTTAACATGATAATTTATAAACATTTTCTTAAACTATTTGCTTCCTTTTCCTGAGTCATGGTGAAGTTTTTTTTACCTAGATTGACCAAATTCTTGAAGTCATTTAAGATTGTTTTGTAAAATTATGCGTCATTTTCCTTTCGCTTCAGATTTGTTTTTTCTTTTCCAAGTTTGATATACTGTATACCTGAACTTCAGATGTCTATGTATTACTCACTTTTGATCTGTTGCTTCTTTTTGTAGTATATACTGCAGTATCAGACTGAGTTGGTTTTTTCTAGAAGAAAGGTTTTATGTTTTACTTCTCCCTATTTGTTTCTTGTCTTCTAAGTTAATAAAGTTTAAACCTACAGTGATTGATAAGACAGAATTCTAGTTATGTTTCCTGTTCTACTTGTCACTATTTGCTTCCTTGCACAGTTTCATGGTAAAATTTGTACCATTAGTGACTGATCAGACTGAGTTCTTGTCATTTAACTTTGGTTTTAAAATGACGTTTTATGTACTACTGACTTACTATTTTTCTTTCATTTTCAGTTTCACAGTATAGTTTATAGAAATAGTGACTGATGAGACTAAATTTTAACATAAGGTGGTTTTTGAAAAAATGTTTGATGTTTCACTCACATCACATTTATTTGTCCTTTTTCCAGTTTCATACTTTGGTTTATACACCTAATGTGACAGATCATTTATCATTTGAGCTCTTTCAAATAATGATAATCTCTACCTCAAATTGCTAAAGCTATGTACATAATTAGAAAAATGTTCCTTATTCATTAAATATAGTGAGTTCATAACTTTGAATTATTTAATAAACATAAGTCTATTACAATTATAACTTCTTATAACGTATTGTCGAGTTTGAAATAGGCATGGCTTTAGTTTAGGCTACACATCATACCTAATTTGTCATAGTCAACCATTATTTTCCTGTAATTAGTTGTGTAGACTAATAATTAGCAAACACTAAGGTTTGGCTATGCGAGGCAATTTGGATGATACTAATTAATTCATTGTAAATCAATAGACCAATAGCTATAGCTAGTGATTCCTTGTAGCATTAATTGTTTTGCAATAGCTACTTATATCATGTGTTGGTATCATTTATGCTAGTCTCACTAATGTTGCATGCATTTCATTATTATATTAATTGTGATACCAAGATTGACATGACAATAATACACATTTCCCCACCTGCATCAGCCGCCACATTGCGAAACAATAGTCAAAAAGGGAAGGAGTCTGGCTACGTGAGACTAGCGAATCAATGGAATTGACGGCCTCCGACCCATTATTTTCATATGTAATACACAATCACCATAATAATAATAATAAAATTTCACATTAAACTGAAAAAATTACTGTTATTACGAAGCTCCTATAGCTGTCACAATAATTTGTAAAGCAGAGTCACAGCTACCCCCGCGCATGCTCAGTGCAAGGTGTAAGTCAGTGACATGTGATAGAGTAGTCACAGCATTGAAGACCATCGTTACAGTCTCCATTAAAAATGTCAAACGCTTCCACTTCTTTAAGTCATGGTCATAGGTTGTCAAGTCCACCATGGCGAGTTACTTTGAGATGCAACAGGCGTAGGAATGAACTACTGCTATCCCAGGTTAATACTAAAAATTTAAAAAGAATGTTCCAAGTGGATGCACAAGAAGTTTATCTAAAGAATGATTTGACAGATCGATCTTTTTTCCCAGACAATGATGGGTATTTTTCAGCACTTACAGATGTGGTTAATGATAATTACGCCGAGTTCATTGTAGGACCTGAATCAACCGACTCTCCAGCTCATCCCCATACTCACAGAGCTTCTACTTCTATGACTACTACAAGCACAGCACCTGGCATGCCTCCTTCTTTCAGATCTGTAGTGAATCCTCCTAGCTCTACTACCATGAAGTCGCCTACCTTTTCTCTATGAATTATAAGAGCAAGAATGCAAAAGGCTAAAAATAAGAAAATGGAGTTTGACATTACGGGTGCAACACATTTTGATAATACTGACGATGCAGCAAATATAGGATGCATTTTAGACTGTGTCAAAAGAAGATGGGGCGAGGAATACATTATTGTAGCAAGTGATGGCATTGAATTTGAAGACTCGCTGAGTACTAGAGGTATTTCATAAAGTTATTATTTGGGCCTGTGTGATGTGTAGAAAGATTCAAACCTTATTATAATATATCCACTATCTAAATTTTTGAAATCTCTAAAATTTTTATTATAGGACTACAATTTTGCATATGTCCCAGTCAAAAGCTATACGCAGTCACTTCAAAGGACCTCAAAAATTCTAAAAAGGAATCTGGATCTATGATAGTCCTCAGCGATTCAGACGATGATTTTGATCCCCCACCATGTAAAAAGAAGTGTAACTCTACACAAAATAATCATGAAAAATTACACAATGCTGTTTTGAAAGAACTATCTGGCATAAAAGAAAGCATAATAGAAATGATGACCCTTCAAAAGACCACCAGGGTCCCTCTCAGTTTGCTGAAGACAATGAGAGACACGTTTCAGTGTAGCATTTGCCTTGTAGCTCCAGCAACACCTTCTGAAATAGTCACAAAATGCTGTAAGACTGTTCTTGGTTGCTCAACTTGTGTTGATGCATGGTACAGTGGTCAGGAAGCATCGACTAAGTCATGCCCAAATTGCAGGGCACCACGAGGATATTATGAAACCATGCTTCTACATGGCTTGGACGATTTCATGACTAAAACAGTTCCTACTGGAAGTACCTGAAGATGTTGAAATAATAAATTTAATAGACTATAAATGGACACTAAAAGTCAATTTGATTGACAAATTTAATTAATCATCTTTAAATTACTAAATATTGATTGAAAAAACAAAAATAACTCTTTGCTAAAAACGCAAACATTTAATGTAAAAATTAAATGCATACATAAATTATTCCTTTCTTGATACTAGGACTGAATAATGGAGCTACATAACATTTTAACATTATAATTCTTCTAATTTAAAAAAGGTGTAAAAACAATCAAAATAATAGTTACTGTCAAATTTAAATAGTATAATAGCACTGTCAACTGATTAAGAGCAATACCATTTCTTTTAAGTTAAGACATGGCGATAAACATGTACAACAAATACAGACGGATCTTCTGCCAACAATCTGTGTATAAAAACTAGAAAGATATAAAACAAAGTTTATGATTCAGTACAATTATATCAACCATATTAATTTATAATACTTTACCGTATTTCCTTTATTAACACTTGTATTATGTACAATTAGTCTATGATGCATGTACAGAATACTTCAAATTAAAGTGTATTGTTTTTCGTTAAATTTGATTTCAGCCACTGGAATATGTAAACCATGATGCATTACATGTATATCTCTACCAAATGGCTCATAAAATAAACAATAATGTTATTAATTACTGTTAAGTAAAGTATGTAAATAAAGTAGTAAGTATGTGAAGTTGGTAAGTGAAGTATTACCATACCTACCCGCACACATCATTTTGATTTCAACATGTCACAGTAAAAAATTACGAATTCGAGGCTAATACGGCTTACAGCAAATGCCAAAGTGAAAAATAATGCTAATGTCTATAATAGTAATTGGCAATGTTGTTTGTAAGCATTAAAGATATCAGAGTGAGGGAATTTAGTTGTACATTTTGTAACAAGGAGATTATGTGTGATTAGGAATATAAAAGAATTACAAAAAGCACAAAGATGCATGAATAAAAATTGTCCTAAGATTGATTTCACCACCTTGCGCGCATAGTAAGCATTTATTTCTTCTTACTAAGACTTATAAAGGTTTTTTCTACCTTATAGTGATTCTTGAAAAGTCTTTAGGCATCATCTTTGCTTTATTCTTCTTGCTAGAAAGCTCATAACTTTGTTCTGCTTCCAAGCCGCCATTTTGTTTACCGTGGCCACACCCACTTATGTGAGGGGGCTGGGTGGAGCATTGATAAGTGAGTCATAATTGTTATTTCTCCAATACAACGTGTATAGAAGACAAGAAGAAATGTAAGTTTTGACATACAATCAATTATTTTACATCGTGGGGGCTGAATTCAATCTTAGGAGCGACTCGGGGCGTAAAAAAAGATAACGTATAACATTAATTTGTATTTTAATGTGTACCAAAAAAACTAAACTAAAATCAGCAAGTTGTGTAAAATGAAATGATGGTAACCTGAAAGTTAGTAACGACAAAATAATTAAGTTGATGCTTATAATTGAAAAGTAAAATATTATATCATAGAAACTAAAGTTAATGAAACTGGATAGGAAACTCCTGTTCCTGGAAAATCAAGCTACATACGCTAGTTACGTCATAAATTGAGTCAGATACTCAAAGATCATTAGGCTGTTTATACTTTATAACATGGCTGCTATGGGCAGACTAACCAGACTATGCCTTAACTCCAACCTTAATTGTAATAGCAAAAGAATCAATTATTTTATATCGTGGGGGCTGAATTCAATCTTAGGAGCGACCTTGGGGCGTTAAAAAAGATAACGTATAACATTAATTTGTATTAATTTTTAATGTGTACCAAAAAAACTAAACTAAAATCAGCAAGTTGTGTAAAATGAAATGATGGTAACCTGAAAGTTAGTAACGACAAAATAATTAAGTTGATGCTTATAATTGAAAAGTAAAATATTATATCATAAAAACTAAAGTTAATGAAACTGGATAGGAAACTCCTGTTCCTGGAAAATCAAGCTACATACACTAGTTACGTCATAAATTGAGTCAGATACTCAAAGATCATTAGGCTGTTTATACTTTATACCATGGCTGCTATGGGCAGACTAACCAGACTAGGCCTTAACTCCAAACTTAATTGTAATAGCAAAAGAATTAATGCTTTGTAAGGACAAGATATTGGGCATAAAAGTAACATTCATTACTCATGCAAGCAGTGAGATAATAGTGACAAACTGAGCAAGGCAGACTTACCTATTTTTGAGCATAAAACGTTGAGAACACAAGCTTTAGGAATTACTAAAGTTGAAAGGCCTATTAATAGGTGCTTGCTTTAGGTCTTCCTTTTATAATTTTGCTTTGGAGATAATGGGGACCAACAAACACTTTAAACTTTTAATTGCTAATAAATGAAGTAAAAGAGCCTAAGTCTGACTATTTTGGCATAATAGTGGTAAAACAACCAAATGACATAGGACAGTGCAATCACTATGCAAGCATTATAGGTGAAAGTAAGTGCTACAGAGCTACAGCAAGTCTGATCAGGGGAAGTAGGTAGTTAACATTGCTACTAGGCAACCTAATAATCTTAATGGAATAATCCACTCACACAACAGGAGTTCCTATTCATTTCATTTACTCTATTACGATTCTTAATTGACCACACCCACCAATTACCCTTTCTGATTCCAGTCGCACACATCCCCCCCAAACCTGCCTCTGACTTGACTGCACATAGATGCCACACATGGCACCAGAATGGCACTGTGAGCAAATTTACCAGTGGCAAAAATTGAATTCTCACTTTGATTAAAAATAATTCAATGTGAGCTATAATCATATTGCCATACTTTTAAAATAAATCCAAGTGCTTCTGCCCCTAGGAACATGCAACCACCAATGAATGTCCTCTTCCAGAACCACTCTTCCAGACTTGAGAGTTAAGACTGTTGGCTGTTGCCATGCCCCGCCCATCATATTATAGCCACGCCTTCCTCATCACACGAACGAACGAAAGGTATATATCTCTGACAATGCATAAGTCTGATTCTACTTAAAGAATAGAGTAACATTCAGGTTCTGCATCACTGGAAATAAATATATTAAATATTGAAATACGATAAATTATAGATTATTATTAAAAATAGGAAAAAAGCACTGTTTTTGCTAGATCTTTATAATCATCTCACATTTAAATTAAGAAACAGTAAAATCAGCATTATAACTCGAGTTGCTTTGAAAATCCTTATGCTGAAAAGAGCTTTTCTGTCACTTACAATACGGGAGACATTGGTAAATAGAAATAAGGTAGACTCTATTCAATTTTAAATTTTTAATCAAAATTAAAACACAGATACTGTGATTACAAATTGGATAAACGGCACCGTTTGCTCAATTTTTATCTTACCAGTGCGCGCATAAAACAGCATAATGCATTCAATTTTCCAATTTTCAATTTTCTTTTTTTCTGAAAATTAATTTGCGGGAAAATACACGTACCCCATAGGTCAGTGTACTTTTCTGCCATTCTTTTTATGATTTTAGTAGAAATTACTAAAACATGCAACTTTCAAGATATCATCTGCCAAAAATTTTGAAAATTTCATTGATTTTCCATTTTTCTAATTTCAAAATTTTAACAAAACTAGATCTGGTGATCTCCAGAATTTTTACAAAATTTAAACTCCATCCTACAGTTAATTTTCTCAATAATTAAAAATTGAAAAATTAATAATCAAAGTGGGCGTGTTAAAATAAAAAATGGCGTCTCTGATTTAATACAATTGAAACTCGAATTGAAACGAGCAGTCTGCTGTACTGGTTTCACTTATCAAGTTCATTTATGTCTAAAGGTACGTGATTTGTATTGGAGGGGTTGGAAAATGAATGAACCCACGCCCAAGTACTCGTATAGGGAAGAATTATGTGATTACATGACGGGCTGAGTGGTGACACTTGTGTGTCTGTGTGTGTATGTACATATACCAGGATTGCAGTTGATTACACAAGCCTGACTGTGACTTTGTCTAGTTTTTGTGAAAAAACTTGTGCTTATAATCAAGGTCAAATCAGTGATAATTATTATGATAATCTCATTCATTTGCACTATTTTATTACATGTGTGACGTAGAAACTAGTTTCGTTGCTAACTACTGATGATGTACATGTGAGTAGATGCC
>NW_003546946.1:0-9428 GCF_000090795.2 Amphimedon queenslandica
ATGTTTTTTCTAATGCAAGAGGTAAATAAAACTGCACCTTTCAGAGCCTTCCAAGAATTATAGGTAGGCACTTTTAAAGTGTGTGTGCCTAGCCTAACAATTGTTTGAAAACATTTGGCTCTCTGTATTAACTGGCAAGTTAAAGGATCCAAATTTTCCAATTCTTTGGGTAGTGGCTCACACTTTAACCCATTGAGTACACAACGTGCTGAAACATCATTTTTCCTTATAATAGGTTTACAGTGATTACAAATATACATAACTTTATTTAATGCTGTAGGATCATTCTCTCTAATGTAATCTAATAGGATATTCCAAACATCGCTATCTAAATTTTTAGCATCAGTGAGACTTTTTTCTTAAGAGACTCTCACAGCTACAACCTGCATTAACAGCCTTATCAGACAAAGCTTTCTTAAATTCATCAATAGCATCTGAATACTGAAAATAAAGTACAGTGTCTAAGTATTCTAAGTGGGTCATCATTGCCATCATTGATAGCGTAATACACATCAAATTCAGTCTCATCGGCTTCATTAATTCTTAAATTTATAAATTGTGCTATATCGCCATCAGCAAGGAAGGAATCAATAATATCTATTGTTAAATGGGCATTTCTAGCAACATAAGTGTTTTAAAAAGTGTCTCAACAAAGGATAATGAACAGATGCATTGCGTTAAATACACAGCATACTTTGACACTCAGTATCATCACTACTACACACAATAGGACGACCTGTCCTTTCAAAATTTCAGAAAATTTTAAACATTTTTCAACTTCATTTTTATCTTTTTTAACGATAATTGTTACATTTGCATTCTCAAAAAAATCATGTTCATGCACTTGATCCATTTCTTCGACATGCAGAGATCTTGTTGTATAATGCTTATTAGGACAATCATCACATGCATCTAAATGCTTCCTTAAGTCTTTTATGCGTTCATCAAAATATCGTCTAACTTCAATAATAGAACTAATGTCCTTTTCTAATAAAGGCTTGCACCTGTCTGTACAGTGCCATTTGATGGTAGGCTTTCTTTTATTAGTACGCATTTTATTATTATCAAAATTGTCATCTTCAGAGTCAATATCATCATTACATTCTTGTATTCTATCAATGCATGACTCATCAATAATCCCTGCTACATAGCAAGTGCCATTAGTATCAACAGAGATTGCTATTGGACTATCTAATTGGCTATCAGAATCATCATTAGGATACAAATATGCTGATTCAAAAAAATAAAGCTCACTATTCTTTGTGTGTCATTGCTCACCAAAATCACTAAAGCTATTTAACTTCAATTTTCTAATGCTACTTGCGGCACGTATCAATACACCTACTTTGTGGGATCTGTTTTTCAAAACTGATTCTAACAATATACTTGATGCAGCATTACATTTACTGTCATATGATATGTTCTCAAAATCTACACATTTCATACTTGATGGCAATAAATCATCAACTATTTTGGGTCTGTAATATAAGGCTTCCTCAATTTTTGTAAAATATTATTCCTTTCCTTCACTATTTGGTGCAGGTAGTGAGTAATTAGAATGTAGTCTACAATGTTTGACCATAATGACATTCGTAATAATCATTATTTAGAAGCCTTTTATTTCCTTTATTTAGTGCTAATTTTAATTTGTCCAGTTTGTTATCAGAAAGTTTAAATTTTATCCATCATTGCACTTAATATTGCGTCTCTATTTCCATAATAACGTTTTAATGTTTTTTGTCTTTGTGGCTCCGGATTTTGTTAATAGCATTCCTTTAATTTGTTATTTTGGGGGTCTGAATTCCTTTGATAATGTTCTCGAGCGGCTTCTTTCTTTGGTTGTGGATTCTTTTGATAGCACCATCTAGAGGCTTCTTTCTTACGGTCTGGGTTATCACTAGAACTTTTTTTTGAATAGCTAATGGCTTTTACAATTTTGGCATCCTTGTTCCTGTTATACCAATTTCTACAATTTTGCAATATATAGCCAGGGTTCAATAAAAGGAAATGTTTTGAATAAGCAAGCTTTTATCTTACACTAATTTTATGAGCAATTCTTGCCTTAATTTTCATTCTCTTACATTGCCTTATATAGTAAGCTCGAGCATAAAATCTATTTTCATCAATAAATTCTTCTAATTTTCTTTTATATTAATATTTTTTCAAACTTCTTTCTTTAGACTTCACCAGTTAAGTCACTTTTCTTTTCCCTAATTTTCTTTTTTACAACTAGCACCACAACAATTAAACTTAGCATGACAACAACACACGAGAACCATAACATAAAGTAGGGAGACAATAATTAGCAAATATTTCTATTATTGCAATTGGCAAATCTACTGTTTATCATTATAAACACTTACCTTGATGTATCCCAACAAAGTGCCATATTAATTCAAGTGCAGCTGATCAAAACTATCTTCAAATAACTGAGGAGCTGAATGTTTAAGTCACTCTAGTTAATGTAGGAAGTATAAACATTGTAACTGCTTGGAAATGATTAGTACCAAAATACTTTAAATACAAGGCAGGTGTATTAGTATCACAAAGAATGCCATATAAAGTTAGGGTTTCATTTCTAGCCCAGCCAACAAAAGTAGGAAATAGTGAATAGGAATATATGGTTGTTCCTAATATTGCAGATAATGTAATAATCTCTGTGTCAGTGGCCACACACAATTTCTATACATTATGACTTATTTATGTAATCATAATGCTTGAGCATCTGGTTGCACTTAATGTACTATTAAACAATTCTTCAAATTTTGGCATATTACTAACAATTGCTTTACGTAATTCGTAATGCTGAGAAATTGACCCAGTGATGAGGTATGAAAGGGCATAAAATAAACAGTTCGCATCACCAGGGACATCAAGAGGACTATTAGGAACTCTTTCAACTGACAATGGTGTTGTTGGACTACTAGGTGGATTCTAGCACCTGTGAAAAATTGTGAGATTTAAAATCTCACACTACCTTCTTTGAAATTCTTCATTACCAGGGTAATAAACATAATCCCATTGTTTCCTTTTCGTAATATCTGGGTTGGGAGGCTCTTCATAAGTAAAGATGACATCATCATCTTTTTTGGATTACTTGTCTTTAATTTAATGCTTGAGAGTTTTATAGATTCAATCAGACTACTTCTACAATTGTCAGTTTTTACAATACACTTGGTATTATCATCTTTTGGTTTACATTTAATGTTTCAGAGTTTTATGGATACAATGAGACTACTAGAACTATCATAATCTTTGACATTAAATTTGTTTTTAGGTCTTTCAAATTAATTGAAAAAATTAATTTATCATATTTTTTGAGCGAGGCACTACCAAAGCAGTATTATCAGTAGTACTGTCTACATCAACTTTTCTCTTTTGGGGGCAAGGCTTATTTAAAGCATTATCGTCATAAATTTTACTCTTTTGGGGCCGATTAGACTTTTGTAAATCAGTACTCTTACGTTTATTGCCACTAACGGTACTGTTACTAGTACTTTGTACATGACTTACAGACACCTTGGCATTCTTGCTACAAGGTTTACCATCATCAATTATACCAGTCACTTGAATCTTTCTCTTCTTTCCTTTACTTTTCTTGATTTGAGGTAAGTCGTTCTGAAATTTACTTCTCAGCCTGTTAATTTCATTGATGCACGGCTTATTAACTTTAACAGAGAGAGGATCGAATAATAATAAATGTAATTCATTCAATGTACGTACACGAGACAATGCAACATATGCCATACCATCCCAAAAAACAACAGTCAATAAATTAATAATGGCTGTATCTAGTGAGAGGCCCTGACATTAATGTATTGTAATAGCATAAGAAAGTATAAGGGGAAACTGTTTCCTATGTATATACAAACTCTTAGATAGCATAAATCTAGACGTAACTCATTCTATGTCACAAGGTACATCAATATGATCAAATTTGATTAATATACGTGTAGCATAAATACCCATTACTGTACCAATGGCACCATTAACTAATCCTACTGTCACATCAATTTTACATCTTAGCATTACTCTACAGCCTACTGCTAAAGACAATACAGTTTCTAAACCAGCTATTTTGCTTGGTTGATCTTTTAGTTTCTCTAAGTTTTTTTCTTGTTTTTTTGTCAAATTTTGCTGTGCTGCCACTTTCATCAACAACATCAACACATGCTAATACTATTTTCTCAGTTTCTAGACTTTCTAACATAATTCATTGATTCTCTGGCAGGCATCTACCTTAGAAAATAGGCAAATTGGAGGATTTGTTCCTTCACTTTCCAATTCCTTATATTTTTCTTGTATCGAAACCTTAAAAACGCAACTCTTAAGCATATCTATAATTTCATGAGTCAGACAGCCATGCCTAACAGAATAAAGCATCTTAAACAAGAAGGTGCACTATAAAACTATCCATGCAACGTCATGAAATCGCTTACATCAATCACAGTATAAAAGGAGGTGCCCGGGGCACAATATGGCGGCCACATTTCAAATAACAAAATAGCTCCCGCACTGGCACTGTTCTTATCATGGCTAAATCACTAGCAAAACACATTATATAAACATTAAAATTAGTAAAGGTGAGAGAGTTAACCTTCAAGCACAGGTAGAAAGCATGGCTTAAAGAGAAATGGTATAATTGACTTGAAGTCATAATTTTTTTACATTATTATCAAATATTTATATTGTTTATTCTGAAAATCTGTCAACAGCCTAACAAACATGGTCAATAATGTTGTCAGGCAGGTGATAAGTGATAGTGGCAAAGGAATAGACCTCATTACTACATAAAAAACCAGCCCAGGAACTGCCACCACTGGGACCAGAAGGCCTTGCCGACTACTAATTATGAACTACCCTCATCAAGTAGAGGTGGTTACAGCAAAAGACCCACACTTGGTCCTCAATCAGATCCTAGTATTGGTAGCAGTTGCAACATTCAACGATCCACTGGAAGTAGTAAATACAAAAATTATATTATTCTAAATTATTAAGCATATACAATAACAGAGTTGAATGGATATGGGGATGGTGAGAAGAGTCCTGTAATTGTGTACATCTTCCCAACTGTACCAAGTAATGCTGATCAAAGTATGGCAGTACTGTGATGGTAACATACCAGCACAAGTATATGCTAGTACGAGCCTAAAAAATATTAATGCCAATAAATGTATGATTACTTTACAATACACATTATACTTACTTCTGTATCTACTACATAATAAACTTGAGTTACGATTACACGACTCAACTATCATTGAACTGAAATTCAGCACAAATCACATGACTTATACTATAATAATAATAGTAATAATATAAATAAATATAATTTTGATAATTATTATAATAAACAAAAATAATAATAATAAATAATACCTGACTGTAATTGATCACCCTTCAGTCAACCATACGACACTATCACAAACATGTGCGTCCCAGTAGCCGATCCTATATCTATGCACAAAATGGCTGCTCTTCGTCCCCCATCACTAATACCTTATTTTATATTAACACAAATTTCAAACACATTATAACTACCTGAAGTATTGAGTATAATTAGTGTCATGAGATAGAGCCTCTAAATGACCCTCTGTCCCGACTAAATCAGCAAGTAAATGAGACAGCATTTCCAGCTCCATCTTTTAGTGCCTAAAGACCCCTTAACTTGATCAAGCCTAACTAGAACTGGTCCTTGTCTTGTTTGAGAGTAAAATGTAATTAAATTTCATACCAAAACCCCTCTCTGCCTGCATTTTTCCTTGAAGAAGCAACATCATCTAGAGCAGACATTTTTACACGTGAAAAAAATGGAAACCACCATGCCCAGGGCACCGCCTTTTATACCGCACCTTCTCATTTAATAAAAAATTGATCTTTTTATCGCTCATTGATTGTTAGTTCATCATATTCTGCTGTTTCTTTACATATGTTAACTGCATTTGCTGCTCCAAGTCTAGTTTCTACTAGTTGATTGTTAGTTCATCATATTCTACTGTTTCTTCCATATGTTAACTGCATTTGCTGCTCCAAGTCTAGTTTTTACTAGCTTGTTGCTAATTTTTTTAAATACTGGCCTACCATTAATTGGCGGTAATTGTAGGAGGTCACTTACAAATGAAATACTTTTAGATCCAAACCATTCATCAGTACCAAATATATCTTCTAAGCACATGTGTAAGTATGCTAGATTTAGATTGTACACCATAAATACATCGTCTACTATTATAATTTTTAAATTTTTAAGTGTCATTTTTATCCTTTTCTGAGCTTCTTTACTCAATGCCCGATATCCAGCTGTCTTTCCCTCATGCTCTATTGGTAGCTGAAATAACCTATGTATTGTAAGTCCGCCTACATTAAATGCAGCTATACCTGTTGGTGCTACTATAGCACACATAATTTCACCACTTTTAGGATGCTATATGTCATCCACTAGGCATTTTATTGCCTCTATTAAAAATAATTTACCAGTTGCACCTACACCACTAGTAATCATTCTTAGAGGTTTGATATTATCTAATCTAAGTAGTCTTAAAGACTCATTCTCTAATAAGTCTTCACGTTCTTTTTGACTTAGAAGATTACTCTTAATTTTATCAAAAATTCTTTTTTAATCTACATTAAGCATTGCCTCTCTTTGCTCTAATGTTAAATTAGGTGCATTTATATGCATGTCAGCAATATCAGCTACTTCCATTATTTCACCTAGTAATTGAGGCTCATCATCTTCCCTGTTATCAAGAAGTTGTTCAGTAAAACCAGCTTTATTTCTTGCATCGACTATTTTCTTCCAATTATGTTCAGCTTCTAATAATTTCTGAAGTTTGTTGAAATGATTTTCAATGCCACGTATAAATGCTTCTTTGTGACGCCTAAAAGCTTCTTCCATTGTTTCTCCTTTTATTACAAGTGTACTCTCATCTCCAGAAGGCACAAATAAAAATATTAGTGAGTAATAAAAGTTGTCTTTTTTGCTTCTTGCATAGAATTAAATTTCCTATGGTTTGGAAGGACTGGCTTTGATTGAAGCTTGTATTCTCTTTCTCCATTTTCTCCTATTTTATCAAATTTGTAATTAGCAACAAATTCATAAAGAGATACATCTTCGATGTTATTCGGTCTTGTTAGATAAAAGTCTTCAATAATGCTAGGATTAAAGATGTCTTTAGAAGATCGATCGATTTTAGTTAATAATGATTAGTTTTTCATTTTTCTGCTCCTCTTATGAGGCAAGTATACTACTGTACAGTTAATGATTTCATGTATAAACTTTCACCGAGAACAAGATTGCTAGCTTCATGTAGTCCTACTTCTTTAGCTTGAAGTAATTTTTGTCCGATTTTCCAAAGCCTGCTGTATATGTTGTCACAGCTGCTGACTTCATCCCATATGTCCTGTGCATAACTCTTTTCTGCTTTAGTGACATATCCAGTTACATACTCTGTTAAGGAAAGACTCCTCTCTGCTATGTATTGCAAGTCCATATTTGCACGCCACAATTTCAGCAGTAAAGGATTGTAGTCATTGACTTGAACTTCTTTTTCATTTCGTTTGAGATAATATATTTTATTGCATGATTTCACGCTATTTTCAACATCATTGATGCAAATACTATCTTGTACTGGTCAAGGGAAATCAAATTGGCATCTAGATACATAGGTCTTGCCGACTTTAATATTTCACTTGCTGTATTTGCTGCCAGTGGCGTATCCAAGGTAGGGCATGGTAGGGCATTTGCCCTACCAACTGCTACTGAATCAAAATTAATATTGCCTTCTAATTTACTGTAGTTAAAAATTTAAGATATCTCCAATCTTGATTAAGGCCAGAGAACACAATAAATAAAGAAAACACTCAAAAGAGAACTTTAGATAAGAAAAGAGCAAGCCGAGCTAGTCCGATATAGTCGACTTCATCATCATTATTGTGGGCGTAGACGTACTTTAATTAAAGGCACGCCCATTATGAATATTAATTAACCGCAAAAATTTTTCCGGCGCACTTCGCGCGCCATCTTTGCCCCGCCGTCTTCAAAAGTCTAGATACGCCACTGTTTGCTGCACTTGTGCATTTGGTATTTTGTTACAAAAAAATTTAAATCAGGCGATGTATTACTATCTGGTATATGACAGGTAATTCTATCTTGTATGAAAGAACAGACTTCATCTAGGCGATTGATGCCGACAACAGGAGCATTTTCAATCCATAGGAGGATGTAATAATAAGGCACTCCACACATTTGATATTGTTTTTTAACATAATATTGCTCTACTTTGCCTAAAACACCTCTCTGGAGAATGACTATGTTAAAGAAATCCTTAAATTTGTATGAAAAATGTCGCAATACTGACCCATACTCTGTAATCAATGCTTTGACTTCACCTTTCACATGGAACTAATGTTGATTTGTTCCCCGTATTGGAGCCAACATGGTACTTAAATTGCCCTCAAATTCTTCATCTAATACATTTATTTTATCTAACATTGTAGCAACAGTTTGACCAACATTGCCACTTCATGTTTTTAATAAATTATATATGCCAGTTTTTAAGGCCTTGTTAATTTTTAATCCATAATAGTGCAAACAATATGAATGATTTCTACGAAATCGGGAATCTTTGTTTAAAAGTCTTGATTTTATCTATTCACTAAATGATAAAGTCTGTGCTGGATAGCATTGTCTGGGACGATGCTCTCCCTATTTTGCAGTTGGAAATAAAGTAGAAAAGCATAACAAATCATGATGCTCTTGCCTATTGTTAATAGGCGCTTCTTTTACATTCATTAATTTATATTGACTGATATCAGAACCTGTTGCAATTTTACTATTAAGATTTCTAATCGTATATGCAGAGAGGCCTTCTAAATCTTGATCATGTGCTTCAAGCATTTACAAGTAGTATTGCTAACTACTTGTATAACATTTTCAGACGATTTGTCGATGGAATCATCATCTACGTTTTCATAAAGCCAATTTATTTCTTTTAATTTTCTTAGTGCTGCTTTTATTTTATTTACATCAACTAAACTACACCAGACATTATTTGATTTGGTAGGCTGTCCATTAATAATAATATAAAGTTCTGGATTAGGCAAATGATTAGAATCTATACCAATCTCATTTAAATTTTCCATGGTTTTTTCTAATGCAAGAGGTAAATAAAACTGCACCTTTCAGAGCCTTCCAAGAATTATAGGTAGGCACTTTTAAAGTGTGTGTGCCTAGCCTAACAATTGTTTGAAAACATTTGGCTCTCTGTATTAACTGGCAAGTTAAAGGATCCAAATTTTCCAATTCTTTGGGTAGTGGCTCACACTTTAACCCATTGAGTACACAACGTGCTGAAACATCATTTTTCCTTATAATAGGTTTACAGTGATTACAAATATACATAACTTTATTTAATGCTGTAGGATCATCTCTC
>NW_003546946.1:10975-21901 GCF_000090795.2 Amphimedon queenslandica
AAACTACCATTCCACACAGTAGCTATGGTAACTTGCGCATGAGCATTTCATTTCTAAAGGCGTCTGCCAAAGAGGGGTGTGTTTGATCACGCCCAAATAATTAGTTTTACAACAAAAGTACCTGAGATAATGAAAGGTCATTTGTTGTCCTTGACGCAAGCAAAAAGGAATGATGTCTACGCCATCACAAGAGGCTCCTTAATTTAAAAGATTTCAGTGTTGATTGAAGATGAAAGAAAGAAGAAAAAGTCCAAAGAAATTTAGCGGATATTAGAATTTGGGCCTATTCTCCAGAGTTGCTCCAGTTACATTACACTCTACTTTAAAGGTACCAGGAAAATTGCTCAGTGGAGAGCTCATCTAAGCCATTTATAAGGCCGTTTTTCATAAGATAAAAGAGTTATAAGTGTTTGAAAATGATAATTTTGGCCGCCATCTTGAAAAATCAACCTCAACCCCAAATATAGGCTACCGCCTATATAATGAGGCAGAGGTATGAAAACTATTTACTTGCACTAGATAAAAAATTTTCCAAAAATTTTTTTGATTCCTTCCACTTGTTGAGGGATGATCCCACAGTCAATTCTTTTGCTATTTTATGATAGAACAGTTGTTGGTCGAAAGTTAATTTGTTCCATCTTTTTGCTCCTAAATTTCATTGTGTCAGGTAACCTATAGATCTTTTTGCTATATTATAAATTTGGAAAGTAATAGCATGAACAATTGATTTGAGTGGATAATTCCACTCTTGACAATGGTAAAACTACTACTAATAGTAATTATAATTATAATAACAAGCATGGCAAGACCAATAATAATAATAATAACAATACCTGTTTCATTCTCTTTTTCTTAAACCAACCCTACACTGTATTTCAGATGTTTAAAAAATAATGATGATAATAATAATGATATTGTATATTTTTCTTCTTTTTAACGACCTGGGGGCAAAGCCCCCAGGTTGTTCCTATAATTGAATTCACCGTCGTGCTATATATATATATATTTGTATGTCCACACTTACATTTCTTCTATACATGTTGTATTGGAGAAATACAAGCCTTAGCAACCACCCGCCCACGCTCCTTTACGTGAGTGGGTGTGGTCACGGCAAACAAAATGGTCGCTTACACATGGGACAAAGTTAAGAGCTTTCTAACAGCAAGAGAGCATAGAGATACTGTCTAAAAACTTTCTAGAAGCATTTTAAGGTAGAGAGAACCTCTATAAGTCTTAATAATGACCAAGTTGTACTTGCAAGGTGGTGAAATCAATTATAGGAATACTTTTTACCCTGTTACGCTTGTTTTGTTCTTTTATATCTATAATAAATAATAGTAATAATAATAATAATTGTAGTCATCTTACAACGCTATCGTATGGTAAGAAAGGGTGTCGATATTTGTATGGTAATTGATGACCGCCTATCCATATGGTCTAATAATGACATGGATATGCTGGTTGAGGAAGCTGTCTGGTGTGGTAGTACATTGAAGACTCATTCCTTCCAGGTTGATGATGATCATTTTGTCTCAGTATTCACAAGACTTAAGCTGTTTGATAAAATCAAAGCTGCCATCAGGTGGCTCTTAGAACAATTCAAGGGTCATGTCTTACCATCAGACAGCATAATGACAACCGTGATGGATCTCCCTCCTAGATCAGATTTAAAAGTTACAGGAGCACATACTAAATTTACAACATCCCATTTTCAGGGTATTGCTGGTCCCAGTGGTACTGACTCCAATCACTGGCAGGATGTCCTACTTCGCTATGGTACCCACAGTGATCGTCTCAGAGACTCTACTGCTGCTGTTGTGAGAAGGCTTTTTAATACAGTAACTCCTTGTGCAGACAGTCTTGCTCTCCTTGCATGTTGGCTTATGCTCTCGACAAATGTCCAGGCGTCAGACCAATCGGTGTTGGTGTAACTTTGAGAAGCATCATTGACAAGACTGTATGTAATGTGACAAGAAGTGATCTTTGTGATGTTTGCAGTACAACCCAATTATGTGGCGGAGTCAGGTCAGCGATCAAAGCTGCTGTCCACACTTTGTTTGACATGGTAGTGCCAATGGATGGGTTGTTCTACTCATTGAGGCATCTAACGCCTTCAACAGTATCAACTGTCAAGCAGCCATATCAAATTCTCGTGTTCTCTGGCCTGTTTGTTCTTTATTTTGTTTAATTGCTACAGAGTCTGGGCTCCACTGGTTGGCACTGACTCTGATGAGTTTCTATATAGTAAGGGAGTTACCCAAGGGGACCCTCTTCCAATGTTTATTTATGCTGTGGCTACCATTCCCATGATTGATTACTTACACCTACCAGTGGTGTTGATGTATGATATGCTGACGATGTGCTCCCTTATGCAATCTAAAGGAATGGTTGCTTCTTATTGGTCCTTCTTATGGTTACTATCCAGAACCAAAGAAATGTGTCCTTGTCGTGAGTCACAGCCAGCTTGATAATGCTCAAAAGTTATTTAGTACTTTTGGAGTGGAAGTAACAACTAGTCACAGATTACTTAGAGGTGTTAATGGAGATCAAGACTGTAGGAACACCTATTTTGAGAGCTGTGTGAAGGATTGGTCATTGGTATTGGAAAAACTGACACTCATTGCCGAGACACAGCCTCAATTAGCTTATTCAGCACTTTCTAAGTCCGTACATTGCAAGTGTACCTATCTGCAAAGAGTTACCCCCGATTGTGGATATATCTTTGAAGTAGTTGAAAACTAGTTAATGAAAAATTTCTGCCAACCATGTTTAATCATATTTATGTGCGAGTTTAATGATCTAGAGCGTACTTTATTCTTACTTCCAACTCGTATGGGCGGTCTTAATGTTTTAAATCCAGAGAATACTGCTGCACACAATTACAAGACATCCAGAATTATGACAAGACCACTAATTGATGCACTGTTCCATTTGATATAGGTGAGTTTTTACTCACTGTTGCAGAGTCCAGCAGGAGAGTGTTAATGAGAAACATGTGGTCCTGAAAGGAGCTTTTAGAGATATTTTAACTCAACTTTGTGAGATACAGCAGAGGGCAAAATTAAGAGCTAAAAATAAAAAAATGTCCTCTTGGCATAATGTATCACTTATCTAGAAACACCACTTTGATCTCACTGCACAAGAGTTTAGAGATGCCTTGGCCATCAGATATATGAAATCACTGTTGAGTATTCCTTCCTATTATGACGGTTGTGGTGAGTTAAGTAATCTCTCTTATGCTCTATCCTGCAGAAAGGGTGGGCTAGTAACTCTGCGCCATAATGAAGTGAGAGACGCTTTTGGGTATTTGGCATCTATGGCTTAGAGTAATGCAGTAAAGGAACTGTTGTTAGGGATGCTATCTGTTCTACCAATACATCTGCACTGGTGGCGGATCTTTCTGTTCCTGGGGTCCTGGTACCTCAGAGCAAAGCGCTGTTTGATATCAGGATCGTTGACACTGACACCCGCTCTTATAGTATCTGCCCACCAATTGATGCTCTTTCCAGTGAGAAGAGAAAATATGAGGAGGCCTGTCAAGAAAGGAGAGCAGTCTTTACCCCAATTTGTGTATCAGTACATGGTATGATGGGGAGAGAGACCTCAGTGTTTTTGAAGTCTCTCGCTGAGAGACTGGCATTGAAATGGGAGTGTAATTATAGTATGGTGATGTGCTGGGTAAGGACTCAACTCACGTTTTCATCTTATGTGCCACCATTTTGTGTTTGCGAGTGTTTCGAACCAACTGGAGATCTACTGATATCAGTGACAGCACACCCATCGATCTCATCATGTCATAATATCCTATTCTCTTTAACTTTATCTATATTTGAAACGTAATATGGTCTAGCTTTTATTACAACCTGGGGGCATAGACCCCAGGTCGTCCTACAATTAATATCACCCACGTGCGATATATATTTGATTGTATGTCAACACTTCATTTGTACTATACATGTTTTATTGGAGAAATAACAAGCCATAGCAACCACCCGCATACACTACGTAAGTGGGTTTGGTGACGGCAAACAGTATGGCAGTTTAAAACATGAAACAAAGTGATTAGCTTTCTATTAGCAAGAGAACAGTGAGATACTGTCTAAAGACTTCTCTGGAAGCATTAGAAGATAGAAAGAACCTTCCTAAGTCTTAATAGGAACCCAGCTGTACATGCAAGTTGTGAAAACAATAATTATAGGAATAGTTTTACACTGTTACGCTTGTTTTCATTCATTTTTTCCTAATTCAACTTAACCTAACCTGTTTTATTGTCTCTTTCTTATAATAATAATATTGATATTGATAATGGTAATGGTGTTAATAATAACAACGCACCATTACTGTGGAATGGAGTGGCGATTACTATCTATCCTCACTAGTAAACATTAAACTTGTCAAATCTACCATTAAATTATTTTTTTTTTATATCAGTAACATTATGTTCTGCTGTATCTTGCTATATTTCTTGTCCACCTTGTTCTGTTATAATTATTTCTTATTATTATTAACAATAATAGTAACAATAAAAATTTGAGATGAAATAAACAAACAACCTTCTGACTTGAATAATTCTCCAACAAAACAATTTGACCTTCAAGGAAATATTAGCTTGGATGGAGGACTTAATGATCAAGCACATGGGTTTGCTTTTTCTTCTGCCTCGTTCATTTCCAATAAATCCTGTAATTTTTACTATTGTCAATTATTATTGTTATTGCAAACCTTTCGTAACAATACACAATAATACGATGACATAATAAGTCACTTTCATTAACATTGCTGGTGTAAATTTCATGTAAGATAATGTAAGCATAATACAATGTGTGTCTGTTCACAAAAACTTTGTGCATACCAAAGAGCTTAATCGTAATAAATTAGTATTAATTTTTGGCAATGCATTTTCATTGACAATTATCAATTCTGCTTCAATGGTTAATAGCAAGAGTGGATAATTATTTAGGGTGAGTGTCTAACCCGCCTAAAATCTGTGATACCACAGTGCATAAGTTTACATAGCATGGTTATTAGCACCAAGTAGCCATTCTTGCGTCGTTATACTCATTCAAAGTCAGAAGGCTGCAAATAAGAAAGAGCCAACCATTAGAAGAACATATTAATGTCTGCTCCTGCTTGTTTCTCGCACTACATGATCTTCAGAGTGGAGATATAAGTCTTAAAGTTGCCTGCATGCTTCAAGTGCCATTTTATCAGCCACACCCATAAATTTGAAGATTACTGAGATTAACTCCGTATACTTGCAAAAAACGGATGTAAACATACATGCTGTGGTATCACAGAATATAGGCAGGTTACACACTCTCCCTAAATAATATTATCCACTCTTGTTAATAGGCAAAACAATACTGTATAGCTTCAAAATACAAAGCTGTATCACTCACTTTTAATTAAAAAATAGTTGTACATGTAAAATTGTGTATACCTACGAGATTGCTAATGTGGGTGTGAGTATTTTGATCACATCATGTCCTACACACAATTGATCCTAATGAAAAAGTTAATTACTCACCATTATTGATAATAAACCTTGTTCTGAAGCGCACAAAGAACCTTGCTGTTTATTATGGGACACAAAATAAAAGGTTTGATACAATCTGATTAAGAAATTTAGCTCTGACTAATACAATCCTCAGCTATCATTTTACTGATTTGGATGCATTCTATACAAATTTGTCTTTGCTAAGTGTATTTATGCATAATTCACATAAATTTAACATACCTCTACATCTATATGTAGACTGTAGCTATGTCTATGTCCACTACCAATTATACAGTGTAAGTAGTATCCCCTCTCTCTTTTCATTATTATATATACATATGCACATATACATTCCATTATATCAACATTAGCCATGGAATTTAAGTTTTCCATATAGTAGACAGGTTCAATTTCAGTTGTACATTCTGAATATGAAAATATTATATCAATGCAAGATATGGTGAGGCTTTGATTAGACTAGTGACAGCATTACTAATGATTCCACACTCAATTGTACCCAGGATTGAAGATTAAACAAAATCAATATTAGATTTAGTAAATCTACTGACAGATAATTTGAAGTAGATAGATTGTAATCAGACTTGCATCCAATAAATGCTTGTGTATTTCAAACAAAAACATGCACAAATACTTTAAAATTAGAATTGAAATGTACAGTAAAAATACAAATACTTTGTATTTGACTTCAAGTCTGATTCCATTTATGTTTTTCATAAATTTGGCAAATTAATGCAGTTTAATAAAATTAAAGCAGATTTTATTTTAGTATATACAGCAAGTTATGAATTATGATTCTGGATCCAATGTGGACAAGTGTGAAATGAACTTCACTAACGGCATTGTACATGTCAAGTATAGTTATAAGCAATTTGAGAGTAATTTTAGTTATCTGAAAGCATTAATTATCATCACTTCAGCACAAAAGGCTCTACTTGCATGACCACCAGGTGCCCACTGCCCTTACAAAATTGCTAAAAAAGTTAAACACTTAAGCAATACTATGGCAATTATTAAATTTGTGTATTGAGTACATTTATATTTATACATAAAATCGTCATTGGAACATTTACAGAAAAAATGCAAGCAAACTTGTAAAAAGTACACTGGTATTTGAAACTTCAGCACAAGTCAGTGGTGAAGCACTTGAAAGGTATTTACCACTTTCAAAGAAGCTCACATGTTTTACACTATTGTAGCAACTAATATACATGTAATGCAAATGCATTAAGCATTATGAACAATGCTTTTTAAATTAAACAAGAATTTAAATTACAAATTATAGGGTTGGGTGAGTACAATTGTATAATGAGGAATTGAAATAAATACTCATTTTAAAATTCAACTCGGAGATATTAATTGAAAGGACTCTGCTCTAAGCCTGAATATGAATAATTCTGATTACTTAAAAAGGTACATGCTCAGGGTGCTTGTGCCTGGCATGCATGCATGTGTGGATAAAATGTAACTTAACAATGACACATACTTGTACTTCGAATGTAACAGTTTATTATGTTTCAGTATAATAATACTAGTTGCAGTATAATGTGTATACACCCTCTCTTAACACCCACCATAGTTACAGCACTAAATATACTCTTGAAACAAAACTAGATACTAGTTTCACTTTCTAGTTCAGTACTTTGGTTACTGCATATACAATATAATTTATATCTCACAGGTATGCAGCACAGCAGAACTTTTACAGTAGCAGCTTTTTACGTCCAATTTCATGCAGTAACCCTTATACAATGAATAGTTACAGTACAGCTCACAGAAATACTCTAGCAAAGTGCTGTCACTACATCAATTTTGACGCTAATACTGCCTGAAAAATAATTACAGTGGAACCTCCGAAAAACAAAACTTTTGGGACACAGGAATCTTTCCATTACATAGAGGTTTTCATTAAAGGGAAGTTTTGTAAATGAGACATCCCCAATGTGAGACTTTAATTCTTACAAAAAATGAGGGGCTGTAGACAGCAAATTGCTGAACAAGAAAAGAAAATAAGAAAATTAGTTTGCAGAAAATGTTTCAAAATGAGGGAAGGGCTATTAAAGGCAATTATATGTGCTCCTGCGTAGTAAGATGGCTGAATAAGTGACAGAGCGTATTGTGAGGAGAAGAAAGACACCATTTTTACAGTGGGCAGGTCTCTTTTTAATTGAGTATGATATCATACAACATCACAGAACTAGTGCACATGCTTGGCCATGCCCACTTTCCACTAAAAGGAAGTAAAATGGCATCTTGGTCGGAAAAAAGCTTTCGTTGTTTTGTAACAGGGTAGTTTTTGTTAAAGGGAGGTCTGTTGTCAATGAAACACTGGGTGGGGAAATGAGTTGGTACATTTAACTTTTTTCATTAAAAGTAGGTTTTCGTTAAAGAGAAGTTCCGTTATCAGAGGTTCCACTGTATTGGAATCCCTTTATACATGGGCAGCAGGTAATGTAAATTATGCAAGCACTGGGCATCTAATACAGCCATTAATCAATTAAATAGAATACTCACAAATAGATATACAAAGCCAATTAACTGTGAACAAAATCAATTCAAAGCCCATTCTCAAGTGGCATATGCAGCATAAGGACTTTGACCTTCACTTTCTTAATGCTAATATTCAAACCTCTTAGCAACATCTTTGATTTCTTGATGATAAGGAGCACTTGTGCTCTGAAGGCCCTTGTCAATTGCTTTCTTTAGCTGTGCCGTTACAGTTACTGCTGTAGTGTCCACTGTGTTACAATGTTGATGATCCATGTTTTATGCAAGTTATTATAGTAAAGTTTTATTAAAAGTGATAAATGAATCTCAATAATTTTCTATGGATAGTTTTCAGGAACAGCAACACCTATCTCTGTACAACTGTCCACAAACAATAGGATAACCAGGTGCCCCCTCAAGTAATTTAGTGTGGCCACGATAAACAAAATGGCCGCTTGGAGCAGAACAAAGTTAAGAAAGAAGAATAAAGCAAAGATTATGCCTAAACACTTGTCTAGAAGGTGGAAAGAACATGTATAAGTCTTACTGAGAAGAAATTAATGCCTACTTGCATGCAAAGTGGTAGAATCAATCTTAGGACAATTCTGACACTGTTTGAATTAGTTGGAGTAGGAAGTGTGCAGCTGTTATAAAACTCGAACTTCATCAAATTCTTATTAATTATATCACAAAAAATAGTGTTGCTTCTCTTTAATTATTCTCTTGCCTACAAAAAACTAGAGCATTGTAGTGACTAAAATAACTTCAGCTAAGATAATGTCTGGAATACTACTGTTGTTATTGTCATCGTGAAGAACAACTGCCAGTCACGGAAAAGCAATGCGTTTTGGAAGTATAGCAAAATCTTGGTATGCGTGGGAAATTATTTTCCCAATTATAGCCACTGTGTCAACACTCCAGAGCTAAAAATAATTTTTCAATTTGATTGGTCAATGTGTCAGACATAATCCACTTTGTCTGGACATAATGCAATTTGGACTAGACATCCCATTTCATGATTTGCATCAATATTTTCATCAAATCTCAAGAAGTGTTTAAACAATCATTAATTGTAATTCGTAACATGATTTTTGATAGTTTTGGTCACTTTCACTCATCATTAGTCATCAAGCCAATCATCACATTCTTGCAAAAGTTCTGAATCAGTTCACTCTCATCACTAGAGTCTTGATGAGTTTTGTTTGCACGTTCTGCATACTTTTTCCTAGGTCTTTGGTTTGGCCTTCAAACTTTATCATTCCACCAAAGCTAAATGCCATGATCTGGGTTGAAGTCTTTTAAAGAAATGGGATCAGTGTATACACAAGGTCATCCAAAACACTATTGCCTAGTGAAGACCTGTCAACTTTGATTAGTTTCAGTGTAGAGAATATTCTCTGAAGCTTCCTATTTGACACAGGAAGAGTGAATAGTAGATGAGCAAGCTGTATAACATTGCTCTATTCAGTTGTGTTGGGAGAATAATATAACCTCCGCCCGACACATCTATAATCCATTGCGGCAATATTTTTTAACTGTTTCACATATGTAATCATGTCACGAAACTCTTCTTTCAGCTAATTGATAACAACTCCATTAGATTCAAGTGGACACCTAAATCTCATGTCTAGCCTAGTATAGCTTCCAAAAATTTATCATGACTAGCATCATTTTCCAGATCATCCACAATCTTATCCCATCAATGAGAGGTTAAAGTAAAAGTAACATCTCGAATTATTTCCAAATCTGACAAAGTAAGTCTTTGTTTTTGGCAATGAGTGACCGAAGTGCAAAGTTGCTGATGTTGTGAAGAGTAGCAGCTCTCAGCTCGATTGAAATACTTTAATGGTTGTCATTGATAGACATAATCATTGCCATCCTGGGCAATATTCTTCAGTATTGATGAGTATGTGGGCCAATATTCTAAAGTGAAAGAAGTAAACCTGTTGATCTCTTTCACTGTTTTTAGCAGATTTGTGAAGGCAGTACGAACATCTAAATCGTCACTTCGAAGTGATTTGGAAAAAGTAGCACATGGTGAAAGCAAATCTGTAATAAAAGCACAGCCTAGGATGTATTCCCACTTATTACTGCATCCTTTAAGCTGAGCCCTGTCATGAGCCTTGATAGTGCTATCTTCAGAAAGAGAAATGAGGTGACTGATATATGCTTCATATTTTGAAATGACATGTTTCATTGCCTTGAGTCTGTGTGTCACCCACCTTGAACCACTGGCTTGTACTGGCTTAATACCTTTATCATCAAATTTCAAGCAATCTTTGAGGTCACAGATTATTTCCTCTAGCTGTCTACACTTTTCGGGTGACTTCTCATACATGTAATATAACTTAAGCATATCATCGATGAGGTCAAAGGCAGTACCTTTAAGAGCATCCTTAATAGTCAACTCTACCTTGTGGGCTATGCACCACATCCAGCATATCCATGGGACTTCCTTCTGTACCAATCATTTCAAGCCAGCTGCAGCAACATTTGAATAAGTTCCATCTGTTCCAATTCCAACAAAATATTTGCATTGTTCAATGTTTATTCCAGTGATGCCAATTCTTCCCAAGGCTCCTTGCAAGCAATCAAAGAGCCCTTGACCAGTAACTGCAGGTGGCCTTTCAACAGCAAAATAATCATTTTGCATTGTATTCTTTCATCACCATTGATATCACAACAGAGTACCAACAAAACCTCGTCATCATTGTTTGGCAACATCTGTAGACCCATCCATAAGCAAAGGAAAGTATTTAGCCTGAGAGACACTTGGCTAGTTCCTTTTTTCTAGAATTAGCAATAAAATGGCAAAACGTTTTTCCAGCTGCTTCATTGGTGTAATTAGATCCAATATTTACACCATTGTGGGCCTCCAATTCACAGATGCTTGAATATTTGCTGAATGCAAGCCTCTCAGTAGC
>NW_003546946.1:37383-43276 GCF_000090795.2 Amphimedon queenslandica
AGTAGCAAATGATGAAATGGATAGACTAAGGAGCCATAGATTATAAATGATGATGTGTCTTCTGGGATAGTCAAGACATAATACTAATACAAATTAAAACCACAAAAGTGTTGTGGTCTATATTATAATATAGTATACAACTCTTGACTTTATTCATAATAACGGAATGGAGATTGGGGATGGATGGTGGGCCCAGAAGTAAAATCTCACTCTTGCTTTTAGTATTGAGTGAAGATACAATAAATATAATCCAGCTCCTTAGAGTGGATAAGATATTTGATTAAGTATAGGATGTTTTATAAATGTTAAGTATATAGTCATAAATTGTTATGTGAATATAATATTGTAGATGTATTTATGTGTTTAGCTTTTTATGTATGTACATGTGTTGTGTTCCTTTGTATAATGCTTAATTTACATGTATGTATAGTCATGTATGCATATGTGTGTATGTACAAGGCATGTATATGTCTTCTCTCTTTATAAAAGCAAAATCTATTTCTTCAGAATGATGATAAGATAAATATAATCACGGTCTTCGGAGTGATAATAAAATAAATAATGATGATTATAGTATGATAATTTTGTTTGTCTTGTGTATATTTGTGTTATGTTTCAGTATGTATGTATGTCTGATTGCCTGTATAATATGATAATAATTATTGGTTAAAATAGTAATATTTAATAATTATGATGCTAGGAATAATACATGTGAGCGATAAGCATACGGTGGTGAAAACAATCTCAGGAAATTTTTTACACTAATACGCTTGTTGATTTGAATTTGCCGCATACTTTGCATGATCATTCATTGACAGACTTTTTTGTCCCTTCATGCATGACTTCACAATCCATCCAAGAAAATGTCTGAAACCAAATCTGTCTTCTACTTGCTGAAAGTTAAGTATGACACATTTCTGCTTTTGGCTGATGATTCCCTTTGATCAGCTGAGCTAGAATCACTAGTAGAATGGCTTCTCTTCATAGTAGACTAGCTTCCAAAAAAACATGTTGTTATGGTCTATTTGTTTGCGCATGCACAAATTGTAAAATGGCAAAGTAACCAGAGCAGACCACGTAGAAGGCTAAAACCAAAGTAGTACAAATAATATAAGAAGCAAGTTATGCAGCAGAAAGGAGTTTGCAGTATACACAAGTAAGGGCATGCAAAAAGTTTTTCAAGGAAGCCTTCCACTTTGTCTAACACATTGACCGGACATAGCACCAGTTGTGGGGCCATAAGCAGCATTTGCACAAAAGTTGTCCGTTTTCCGGACGTTATTTTTAGCTCTGCACTCATTACCGGGTAATGTGAAACAATAACATCTGAACTGTATTGTGATAAATGCTCTCTTGGCTGACTGCATAAATTCCATCATTGCATTTCATGCATAACGAACAATTGTGGCATTCAATGATACCTAATAAAGACAAATGTGAATGGGACAGAAAAGGTTAACTTTAGTAATAATCAAATTGACTATACCTAAATTCAAAACTGATTCAAAAGGCACTTCTGGGACTAATACTTGGCCCACAGAAATTGAAACAATGACAAAAAGCTCATCTATACTGGTTTAGACTGTCCATACATTGAAACAGGATCATACATTTAAAAATTTTACTTAAGAAATGGTACAGAACCACAAATCAGACAGGCCTACGTCAAAATAAAAAGAAATATGCAACCCAGATTAATGCAGAGAGCTTAGGTAAAATGTAGACAACTAACTTTTAAAGTTGAATGGAAAATACTACATGCAGCTCTAAGGCCTAAAACAATATTTATAAATGGACATAAGCCATGACCACCTGTGAATTATTGTAATTTTCTTTCTAGTATCATGTCTAGTTTTCAATTGCTAAGTTTGCTATAATTTCAAACATAATAAATCACTATTAAGCCTAGTTACTTCATGATAGTTATTATTAAACCCATCCATTTCGTGATCATAATTTGA
Organism: Amphimedon queenslandica; assembly: GCF_000090795.2. NCBI lineage: Eukaryota > Metazoa > Porifera > Demospongiae > Haplosclerida > Niphatidae > Amphimedon > Amphimedon queenslandica. The sequence goes on from NW_003546946.1 coordinate 39,345, forward strand.
TCGATCATCAAATTGAATAGAACACAGAGACTAAATTTTATGAATTAAGTTAGAAATGAAATCACAATAAAACAATAGTTTACATGCCTCATATTGTCACATAAATAAAGAAATCCTTATAAATGTGCAATGATATTGCAATTACTATTTTCATTTTTGAAGCATAACTATGTCTAGGTACAATATGTGTAGTTTACAGGCAAGAAATAAATGTTACTTTTAATAAAGGCATTAAATTTAACTCTCTTCCTCTCTTAATGCAGGATTATTTAGTACTAAACTGTATACAAAAGGTTGAATTTTATACACATGCAACACTCACATGCTACTTTAATAGCTGTATGCATGCAAGTCACAAAAAATGAAATAAAATACTGTACCTCAACAAAATAAAGACTCCCTCAACCACAAAGACAAATTAATGAATCACCATTCAGTTCCTGGTTGTCAACCAACTTTAGACTATTATTCTGGAGATACTTTAAATGTTTAAAGTGCAAATCACAAAAAGCACTAAGCACAGCTTCTTTGACTTCAGATGATGTCATGCTCCTAAAAATCTTGACAGATTTTATGCATCTGTCTTTATCTAATTTCTTACTTATTCTCCTGTTTAAAATAATTGAATTGGAATTAAGAAAAAGAACTGCCTATATGTTGTGCAGTTTTAATGCTATATGTGAAGAAGCTGCTTTTTTGTCTCAATTCATCTCAGCAGAGGTTTTATCCATTGGATTAAATCTTTTGCACCTGCCACATGACAGATATAACTTCGTAAAATCTTTTTTATGATCTACTGGTTTTTTATTATGCTTAAAATGTATCTTTACGAATATTTAACGTATTTCTTTTATGGTCTTAATATGATTACCTAACTATAATGATAATGTTGCAGTCCCACTGTCTAAAAATAATTATTCACTATTATATGTACCTTCGAAATCATAACATTTATTGTCATTATGCTTCCTGCAATGTTACTTCCTGTCGCTGGGTTGGCTAAACATGACGTCACAGTAGGAACAAATGCAGATAACTGTTTCTTTACAGGGCCAAATGACAGGAATGTTGCTAGCCTTCAAAAATTTATTGGGTACATACAAGACAAAATTGTTTCGCACAAAAAAATTGCTGTATTTAATTAATATTCATGTTGGGTGTAACCAATCTTTGAGCATTGACACCCAAATTTCATATGGCTTTCATTTTCAGCAATAAAATTGCTTAACTGCCTACTGTATTCTACATTATCAGTTATTTATTTGTTGGTTTATGTGTAAAGAAGTATAAGCACTAATTGTGTTTATTTTGGTTGATGCTGAAAAGTTTTAGCTTAAATAAATACTATAATACCTAAATTTAATAAAAATGGCTACTGATCTTCAAAATATTTGTGATGCAACTGCCCACCTGCACCTTAGGCAGCAATGCCTTCAATGATTATTTATTCTCATGCTTTGTAATGTAATAGCACAAATTTCAAAATTGAGATAAATAGCTTGCAATATTCTAAGCATGGAATTGCAAGCACACGTTGAAAATTTTTTTTGTTATTCTGAGCCTTTTTTGCAGTTTAGTGCTTAGAATAATGCAAGCTAATGATCCTAATTATGAAATTTGTGCTATTAATTTACAAAGCATATGAGTAAACAATAATTTCTCACTGCAAAGGAATGGAGTTAGTCTGCATTTGTTGCTACTGTGACGTCACATTTAGCCACACTCTGACAGGAAGTAACATTGCAGGAAGCGGTGTCGAAAATATCATGACTTTGAAGGCTCATATCTCAGTAAATAATCATCATTAGACAGTGGGATTTCGAACACATTATTATTAGGTAATCTTATTAAGACCATACAATAAATATGTGACCATAATTGACAAAAGGTACCTTATGGTGGATTTTTAAATTCATCATTATAATGAAAAATATGAACCTGTGAATGCTCTGTTCAACAACCATTGTTTCTAAAAGTTGCATAGTAACTTTTTGCATCCTCTCGAGTAATTTCATGATAAATAGAGCTCAGGAAGTAGCATTTTTAAGGCTATTAAGTCCAATTTTCCTATCCGCCATAAGGTACCTTTTGTCAATTATGGTCACATATGTTAAATTTCGGTAGAGATACCCTTTAAAAACCTAGTGCCCTCTTTCTTGTCTTTTCAATTTATTAATGAAAACAAAAGTAAAAAGAAATTGCTAAAATTAATCTGGGACTAAATTTTGGGAAAAGCAATGTGAATATCATTAGTAGGCGTAGTACTCGAATCATTTAATTCAGTAGTATAATGTCTTTAAAAGGTAAAGTTAAATTATGTGCCAGAGCCAAAAAAAGCTCCTATGTAGTTTACACATTTCTGCTGATGCTTGTTCACAGTTTGCACCAGTCCAATTTAAGTTTTGTGCACCCCTAACAACCACTTACTATGTATATGTATAAAAACAACAGTTAACAGACAACAAAATAATTACAAAATGTTTCCTATATTTCTTCCGGTATCTCTTTTTACATAAAGAGTCTCAGTCCCAATTTGTGAACTATGCGTTTAAAACAGTCATGGCTCAGACTGGAATCAAATACAGTACTGAAGCTTGCGCCATCCATTTCATTATCTAATGTCATATTAGAAATTTGACATATTATACACAGCTAATCTATCAGCAAAAGACTGCACCACCTCTGCAAACTCCATATAGCCATTGTTTCAACTCCTGCTGATGTGTTCATCATGTTGGTGGTATATGTGGTTGAGCTTCATTATGTGCATGCGCACAAACCACACATGGACACCATAACATTGTGTGGCATGTTTTTAAGCCATCACAACTAAAATAGTCATCACGACTTACTGGAAATTAGTCATCGTGACAATAGATGGTACCCAATAAGTATGTTGGCCTACTTGCCATAGGTCATTAAAAAGCACATTACAACGTAGTGACATTAATTTAACGTAAACTTAAGTCATTTTGACTTTAATGTCCACACTACTACGTGTGTCCAATTTAAGTTGTCCACACGACATCATAACGTATAATTTTGAAACATTGTAAGGCCTCCACCATTAACAGCCGGTGCTTGTTGGTTGAGGGGGACTTCCATGGCCTTAAAATGCTGGTGGTGAAGTACAATGCAGATTACTTGTACCAACAAAACTGGCCTTTTAACTAAATGTGGTGCGATGTGACTTGAGTGTGGAATACCACAGTGTCTGTGGCATCACATAGTCAGTTCTCTCACGTGTGTTACAATGGCGCCTGCTGGTTCTAGCTCTTCTTCTACTAATACTGTTAATTCAAAAATGATTTTGAGAGATCTGTACAAGACTGTAGACGATAACTCTAAAACACTTGGCTGAGAGGGGTGATTGGAAAGCAATGGAAGAATGATGCTTCCGAAAGACAAGTCCTATAGCAATGTAGGTTACTGTTAAAGGTGAAGCAAAAAGAGTAACTCAAAAAGTGAGCATTAGGTGAAAAACATGGTTTGAAAATGCAAGAATCAGTGTCTCAATTCACTTACTTTAGGGTGTATAAATTTAGCCAGGAGATTGCTATGAGTGAATATGTCATTGCCAGCATGCATACTGTATACTGTATGTGATTGGCAAAGCTTTTGAAGGTATACACCACCATTTTAGAGAAGGAATCTATCTACTAAACTAGGAAGTCCAGGGGAAATTATTGAAGTAGACGAATCCAAGTTTGGAAGAGGAAATACAATAGAGCAAGGAGGGTATAAAGTGTTTGGGTTTTTGGTGGAATATGCTGTCAGACCTGGCTTTATTTTATACTAACTGGTGAGGACTAAAAGGCTGATACTCACTGATTATAATACAGAAAGGTACATCAGTCCCAGAACAAGTGATGGGCAATTCTATGTCCAGAGTTTTCGATATCGAATGGGATTGTATTCATATCGAAGCAAAT
>NW_003546947.1:0-3303 GCF_000090795.2 Amphimedon queenslandica
AATTTTAGTATAATGGAAAATATGGTATGTTCATTTCATTCACATTTTAAAAGCATGTAATAATCATAATTATGACAGAAAACTAGGGAAATTGACTTATTAAATAGGGTTCTTCTTGTAAAGTAATGCTTTGTGTTGTGAATAATTAATATTTAGCATTGCTGATACAATAATTAATACTATCAGTATAACAATATGTCCTTTTACATTTGTTGTCTGTTCAGTAATAATAATAATAATAATAATAATAATAATAATAATAATAACTAGACGAATGTAAAACATTAAGGGGCTCAGCCCACTAGCCACGCTATATTTTAAAGGTTATATGGTATAGAGCTACATTATTGTACATGTACATGAGTAAATACAGTAGTTTGTAATGAAGTCATCATGCTTGGAAATACAAATTTTCTTTATCAGTTTATCACATTCTGCAGCAAAAAAGTTGTGTTGGAAGCCAGAGACAGTAACTGCAGTCATAGGTTATGTCAGTAGTTGTGGAGGCTTTACACTTGAAGCTCACAACTGTGGCATATCTGCCTTCTTAATCTTCCTTGTTGTATTTGGAAAGTAGTAGAGACTTCTCTTGCATTCTTGCTGACTCAAGTGAGTGACTTGTAACTTGTAAGGTCAAGAACATGAACTGAGAACAATGAAGAATTGATAAGTGCTGGCGCCATTTTATTTCACTGTGACCACACCCGTTTTCAAAGAAGATTAAGATTAGGTTATTAAAATAGGAAATTTTTTCATACGGATAAATAGGGGTGACGTACGTGTACAAACAAACATACTCTACTCGAACTAGTGGGCTTCGCCCAATAATAACTAGAAGTAATGTAGAACATTAAGGGGCGAGCCTAAGCTAGCAAAGCAATTATATGGCACTGGATCTATCCATATATAATCTACTCCTGATGATTTCAAAGCATGCATCATGATTTAGGCATAGCAAGCATGATTTACATGATGAAAGCAGAGGCGTATTTAGGGGGGGCTGAGGGGGCTTGAGCACCCCCCTCAGGGCTGGGCTCAAAAAATTACTGAAGTCCTGGACTCTTGCATCACTATCAAGCCTCTTAACAAAGTTATCTAGCCCCCTGATCATGATTTCAGCAGTTTCCAGTTCTTTAAGGAGCAATCAGAAGTACCAGTAACATAGCAGTATGCTTGAAATGATCTTGGCCCCACCCGTAATTGACAAAAATGCAGGAAAAGGCCGTTTTACCGCCGTAAAAGTGGGTGTGGCCAAAATCGCAGCGCGCTTCGCGCGCCTTTAGCACCTCCCTTCTTCAATTCCTAGATACGCCCCTGTGAAAGTTTAATGCTGCTCATAAAATCACTTTATATATATCATTTATTTTATTTAACTTTTAGTCTTCTAGTTTCACATACACATTTCTTGCCTATAAATGTCTGTAAAGATGCTTTACTTAGCTTTAGATATAATATTATCCAATATTAAGATGACTGAAAAAAAGCTTGATTGACTTTCACAGTTTTAATAGCAATTGCATCAATAAAGACGAGCTTCATAGGTTATTAATTGAATTTAAAACCTTCTATAGCTGCTGGAGAAGTCTTTGGACGGTGTATCTGCCTTATATTGCTGCTAGAAAGCTCATGAATTCTTCCGGTGTGTTGGTTGCCATTTTTATTTTACTGTGACCACTCCTACTTTCCATGAAAAATTGAAAATTGCATTGGTAATGCATAGTATCTACCTACCGTATTAGATCTACGCATAAATAGGGGTGACGTACGTGGACAGACAGACGGGGCGTGACTGGAGAGTCTAGCTAGAGTGGGGCGAGCTCAGGCTCGCCCCAATAATAAACAATAATATATCTTTTTCTGACTTTCCCTAAAACTATGTGTACACATATTCATTTTAGCTTGCTCTCTCCTTGTGTGGTATTTTTGATAATAATTATATATTATTAATAATAATAATACTAATAATAATAATAAAAGTAATAATAATAATAATAATAATAATAATAATAATAATAATAATAATAATGACAATATGTCCTCTTGATGATCAATATATTGATAATATTGTACATCCTATGATCCTTATATGGTATGTGTGTGTGTAATTTGTCATTTCTTCTCTCTCTCTCTCTTTCTCCAGGTCATTCTCAGGATTCTGATGTACTGGTTGAACTGTGTGGACATATTTAAATATTTGTATCATCTCTTTTATAAACATTTTTATTAAAAATTGTTATTATTATTATTATTATTATTATTATTATTAAAGTGCTTTTATTTTTTCTTTGTCTTTTTCTTTCTTTTTATCTGCTACTTTTTGAGAGAAATATATTGAGAATGGAAACAAGACTGACTTGCTGAAATGGAGGAAGGTCAGCTAGAGAAAAGTTATTAAAGACTGAGGGAGAGATAGAAATAAAGGAGAGGGAAATAGAAAGAAATGATGACAACAAAGAGAGAGACAGTGACATGAGTGTGTGTCAGTAAGAGAAGGAATGAACAGTATATACTGGAGAAGGAGAGAGAGAGAGATTGATGAGAGATCAAGATATGTTCATGTGTTAGATTTATGATAATATAATCTGTCACTGGTCCACCTTTTATCATGTAAAGTAGTGTATTCTGATTGGTTGCTTATTGGTGAAGATGAACTGAATCGCTATAATATTGGGTTGTGCTTAATTAGGCTAGGATTGCAGCTACTACAAGCATTTACTGCTCAGTGACTAACGTGATGATTATATTAAAGTTAACAACACAAAACTTAACTCAGCATGTCCAGGGATTGTGTATGCATAGTGTACAATCTATAATCATAACAGTATACAACTTGATAATTTTTGTATCAAAAAATTATTAATAAGTTCACATGAAGAGTGACTAGTATATGGGCCACCAGTGGACTCTGTCTTGTATGAGGTGATAGTTAGGATAAGTATTAATACAAGTCTTTTTGTGTCGCTTGTCTAGTGTGAGTCTCCTTAATTTCTTATTATCCATTAGTGACTGGAAGATGAGTAGTATTGACTCAGTAGACAATGAGGTATTCCATAAATCCAGTACAACTAGTGATGAGTTATTGAGGAGGAGCTGAAAGAGAGCCAGTCCACTAGTATATAGAAGTGATGAGAGGATTATCAACAAGAACTAGTGAGGTAAGTGTAGAGTTATATACAAGTGCTTCACAGATATTAGTAACTCCTCTATCACTAATGGAGTGGTACTTGATGACAAGTTCTTGTATTGTTTTATTATTAGTTAGTAGCATACACAAGTACTGGATACAATCATTAGTTAATGGAG
>NW_003546947.1:7062-10091 GCF_000090795.2 Amphimedon queenslandica
TACTTGTCCTGTTATGACACCCTCTCTTTGAAGCATAATAGCTACATTGACAGGATCAGAGAGAGACTGAGAGAGGAGTGGATGATGAGTGTTGAATATATCAATAGCCATAGCTTTACGTTCTATAGAATACACACACACAGTCAATACTAATACAATCAGTGATATTAACTTACTCTCTTGATCTAACTTGTCAGCTGCACCATTCTCATTCATAGATTTAAGAGCGTCTGACAGTGAGTCAAAGGTAGCTCCTCCTTTACTGTCAACATTATCAGCTCTGGACAACCATCTGGCAATGCACTCCATAAAACGATCTTCTAATTTTGAGTAGTTTTCTGCAATAGCGTCCAGTGAGTCCTTGAGTAATCCTAGTGTCAGTCCTAGTTCCTTCCATCTCCTCTGAGGGAAACCACATCTCTTCAACAGATTAAGTACATCAATAAGTTGATCTAAAATCATAATATTCAATGATACATAGATAGTTAATGAACATTACCAATAGTCAAAGAAGAAGAGAAGAGACTCGGAGAAAAGGAACAAGAACTAGTTGCCATTGATCAAAGAACAAGCTAACCGGATGCAAACTTTGCAAAGGCCCTGTTAAGGGAGGGGCTGGTATAGCTGGGCATGGCTGCCATGGCATTTTTGTTATTGTTAAGTAACCCGCAATATGGCGGCGTTGGAACAGACAGCTTTTCATACAGGGAAAAGAAAAAATTGATGATGAAAATGATGGAGTTACTAATGACAGCAAAATAACAGACGAGGTAGTTTAAATGTACCTGTACATGTATACTAGTACATAAATTTTAGTCAAATTGTAAAATACATGCATGATATGTCCTCAGTGTACCCGTACCTGTAGGGGCACCATCAAAGTTTTTGTCCTGGACCCGCCCCACATAGCCTATTGGCAGCCCTCCCTGTAACAAATGACTGTAATAGATGCTTTTTCGACAGAAATGGTTTTGAAATTATTCCCAATTTTTGTTACATTAAAAAAGTTGAAGCCGATTCTGACTAAAATTTTGAGTTATGATCATTTAAGCAAATGAACCAATTAATATTATTACATCTCATTGTTTTTATTGTATTTTAGGAGTTTAATGAGAGCTTTGCTGATAAACATTGAATTATGAAATGAACATCAAAAGTAAATATACATATGTACATGTACATGTAATCCTTTATCTCCATGTCTCTCACTATTTAGAGTGTTGATAGAAAATGTGTTTCATTTACCGGACACATTCCCAGGGACTCAAAGTATCTTGAGAATGGTATTATCATTATTATTATTATTATTATTGTTATTATTATTCATAGGCTGGGTGTGTTGTTTGTTGATGGTGGTTGTGGTCTAGAAGATGAGTCAGACTGCCTCAGTCAAGAGGTTATTTCTGCTTTTCGTTTAGTAGCTAAAGATAAAGGAGAACTGTCTGCTCTTGCTTGGGCAATCTCGGTAAATTTTTTAATTATATATATTTATTATAATTATTTATGAATTTATTAAATTTAATTAATGATGGGTGTGCTTATTATTTTATTATTAGTTACTGGAGGAGTATGAGGAGTCTGATCTTAAGATTAGAGAAAGTCTAAAGAAACAGTTTTCTGATTTGACTGTACCAGATCAATTGATTGAAAAGGAATATTTAAAGTTTATTACATTTTTAATGCATATTAATGTCCTTATGCTATGTAGAAAGTTTGAAGTGATTCAGACTTTAATTTTTTAAATTACGACCATTTTAATACAAATGCCAAAATTTTGAAAATTAACTAAAGCTATAGCCCATGGTTTTTTTCAAAAAATGGCTCCAAAATCAACCCAAATTTTTATTACATTTTTTGATGCATACATGTATTAATGTTGTTATGCTGTGTAGAAAGTTTGAGCTGATTCCGACTTCAATTTTTCATGTTACAACCATTTTAATAAAATGCCAAATTTTTGAAAATTACCCAAGGCTATAGCCCATGGTTTTTTCCATAAAATGGCTCCAAAATCACCCCAAATTTTTATTACATTTTCTGATACATATTGATGTACTTATGCTGTGTAGCATGTTTGAGCTGATTCCGACTTCAATTTTTCAAGTTATGGCCATTTCAAGAAAGTGCCAAAATTTTGAAAAATACCCAAGGCTATAGCACATGGATTTTTTTGAAAAATGGCTCCGAAATTAACCCAAATTTTTTTGCATTTTTTGATACATATTGATCTACCTATGCTACATGTTGTAGAAGTTATGAGCTGATTCTGACTTCAAGTTATGCGTTATTATTTTTATTATTATTTTTTATTGTTTAGAGATGCCATGATAAGAAGATTAGAAAGACAGCTACAGGAGAAAGAGAATGAAATAAAAATATTAAAAGAACAAAAATCAACTTATACAAAGCAACTTGAAACTAATGAGGAAAGAATTGAAGAATACAAAACAAAGTATGTACAGTATATCTGTTATATCTAGTGTTTGGACTAGTAATGGAGTGTGTAGTACAGTGCATTATAGATTACATCTACATTATACTGAATGAAGAATATTTTATTTATTTTTTAATCTTTCTCTCTCTCTCTTTCTCCCTTTTCTCTCGTAGAGTATTTTTATTAGTTAGTACACTATCAGATAAAGACATGTTAGTCAATACATTACAATCTTTACTGGAACCAGACAAGGCCCCAACCCACCAATCTCTCTCCTACTCTCGTAAAACCAGTCTTGATACTCTTAATGAAAGAGGAGGAGGAACAGGCCCCGGGGACATTGCTCTATCAGAAAGACCAGTTCCCCAGTCTACCCTACTACTACTCATGAGTCTGTATCACACAAGCAGCAGCAGGAGGAGCCATCACTACCAACTTATGATCAACACATGCTGGGAGTAATAGGACCAGTTGTACTATACAATCAACCAATCAACCAATATTAATAGAGAAGGTATGTAATGGTATATGTGTATGTTTTGACCAAATATTAATCTACTGATTATCAGAATAATTGTTGGCACCAAGCATGGTT
>NW_003546947.1:11710-18225 GCF_000090795.2 Amphimedon queenslandica
AGCGCTTCCTTTCTCTGCAGGAGGCAAGTAGGAACTTTGACCACGCTTGTTAGAACCAACCAGCCAACGATGAAGAGACATTACTTGCTCTTTCGTGCGCATGCACATAACGTAGCACATTAACGACCACTAACTTTAACGAATAAGTGGCTGACGTTAAATTCGTTATGATTAATGGAACGCTATTTTTTCTGGGTTTACAGTATTTTTGTAATGTAATTTTATTTTTTTCTCTGCTCCTTTTTAAGAGAAATAATAATATTGAGAATGGAAACAAGACTGACTTGCTGAAATGGAGGAAGGTCAGCTAGAGAAAAGTTATTAAAGACTGAGGGAGAGATAGAAATAAAGGAGAGGGAAATAGAAAGAAATGATGACAACAAAGAGAGAGACAGTGACATGAGTGTGTGTCAGTAAGAGAAGGAATGTACAGTATATACTGGAGAAGGAGAGAGAGAGATTGATGAGAGATCAAGAGATGTTCATGTGTTAGATTTATGATGCTATAACTTACTAACTGGTATAATAATTATTGTATCATGAGATTATAAGTTGACACGAAGAGCTATTAGTACCTAGGCCACCAGTCTACTCTGCCTTGTATTAGGTGATAGTTCCGATAAGTATTATTACAAGTCTTTTTGTGTCGCTTGTCTAGTGTGAGTTCGGTTATATTCTTATTATCCATTAGTGACTGGAGGATGAGTAGTATTGACTCAGTAGACAATGAAGTCCACCTTACATCCAGTTTAGCTAGTGATGAGTTATTGAGGAGGAGGTGAGAAAGAGCCTGTCCACTAGTAGAAGTGATGAGAGGATTATCAGAAAGATCAAATGAGGCAAGTGTAGAGTTGTGTTCAAGTGCTTGACAGATATTAGTAACTTCTTTATCACTAATGGAGTGGCTTTTGATGTCTAGTTCTTGTATTGTTTTATTATTAGTTAGTAGTATACACAAGTACTGGATACAATCATTAGTTAATGGAGTGGACTGTATCTTAAGTCTCCTCAGGTTTAGTGTATGCAGTTTAGTTGATGATAGTAGAGATAATGTACTATTAGTAGATGAGTATCTAAGGTCAATCCTCTTATGATAATCATTAATAATACTAATCACTTCATTACACTGAACTAGAGATGGAGTGGTAAGGGATACCTTGTCACTGTCCCAGTGCACATTCCTACTGACTCCTAATATAAACCAAAGGATTATACTTATAATACATGTATGTACATAATAATACACATATTCACATCATGTGTATATACAAACACAAACAACTTGCATAAACAGATACTGACTATATTATGTGTAAGTATATGCACACAGTAACATTTCAGGTAAAATTAGTGAATTAATTAATTTTATGCACAACCCCTAAGTATAATAGAACACATAACATTAAATGTACCGGTATACATGTTCATGAATAAGTATATACTGACTGTCACAATATTCACAAATATTACCTTCATCATGTTGTTCCTTGTCTTCCCTCAGTGCAGATATCATAATAGCATCATCATTAATAGTCTCCAAGAAAAGAGAAGCTTTCTCATCATTACTAGATGAATCATTCCTTATTTTCTGTAAAATAGGAAGAGACACTTCTTTCACTGACAGTATAAACTCTAACAATTGAAGTGACTCAAACATTGAGTAAACACAACTACTAGGAATGACTCCCTCATCACCAGACACCAAAGATCTTCCTTTCCACCAAAAACTAATCTCCTTCTCATATATCTCCAGCTGCTCTCCCTCACTGAATGATATTTCATCACTTTCTATTGCATGATAGTCATAACGAGCAATAAAAACAGATTCTGCTGTTGGTTTATTCACTATATACCAGTGATACAATATATTAATCAGTTAATGAAATAATGAAACATACTTCTTATTATATTTCTATATTTTTTATTCTCTTCTCTTTCATTTAGTATATGTACACTCATTACTGATATCTGTTCTTGTAGTTCAGCTATTTCTCTCTTAATATCTATTAATGATTCATTCTGATACAGTAAACCTATCATAGTATAATTATAATACACTAACACATACATTATGATTCAATACCAGTTTTATTTGTTAAAAATAAGTGCAATTGCTCTATTTCCATTCTCATTCCTCTTCTGATTCTGTATGATGCTATAAATAACAGAATAATAATAATTACTATTATCATTATAAACCTGATCTAGAACTATTTCGTAAAAACAGATGTTGTTGAATTTCCTTTAGTCTCATTTCTATGTTATTTCAATTATAATGAACAAAGTTTTATTATACTTACTTGTTAGTGTTTCTTCTAATTGTTTGTTTGTCTTTATTTCTTTCATTAATTGTTTGTTAAATATTGTCACACTTGTAACAGTTGATAGTATATCTGAAAAATAATAATTGTTTCAATTATTCATGAATTAATAATACTGATCAACAACCATTACATTAATGTATTATTATACCTTGATTAATTACTGATTGAGGTGTTGCTCCTTCTGTTTCTTTCTCCTCCAGTCTTGCTACTCTCTCTTCCTATTAAGTTAGTTTAATAAAATAGTCAAACACAAATTATTATACCTTTGTATCATGAGGTTGTTCCTTTATCTCCTGTACCTCTTCTTCCAGTGGTTCCTTATAATACAGTATATAATGATAATTACTGACAGTATATATACATACTTGTATCTTTTGTTTCTTCCATATTGTGCAGTATCCAACAGTAAGCTTCATTAGACCATTCTTTATTAATAATTCAAGATATTCACTCAATTTTGTAATGAGAGCTCCAGTGAGAGAGTGAGGGAAGGAGCATGTGATGGTGATGGATTGAGTGCTTTTGATGTCAACCAGTTTCACAAATTTACCAGAAGATTTTGATACGATATCTGTAACATCTTTTAGTTTATGCTCAGTAGCTTCCCATCCAAGTACATAAGAGACGGTTTCACATTTAAGAGGAGGACTGGCCCTAACTACATCAAATGGCTGATTCAAGCACAGATCAACTGATAAATTACGACATGATTCATCAATTTCCCTCTTGTAATTGTCAATGTATTTCTGAGCATCATCAATCTCAAAGTGTTCAACAACAGCTTCAAGTATTACAATATTAATGAGACTGCAATTTTTTCTAATAAGATGCATGATACCTTGAAGATTACTAATCATACTCAATTCTGCTTCAAGGTCAGAGTTGAAATCTTCAATGAACATCTTAAGATCTTCTAAAGGAGGAGGACATTTAGCAATAACTTTGCAAACATTAGAAAACATTTTAGCAAATTTTGCAAAAAGCACATCGAAATCTTGACTTTTATATTGTGGAATATAAAGAGGAGCAACTGCAGAAATAAATGTGACTAATGATTACACCCATATTACCACTCACCATTAGTAGTTGTTGATTTATTGGAATCAGAACCAGAGGAATCAGAAGATTCTTGAGCTAAAAATTAAAAAAAAACTGATTACTAATATTCTATTGATATACCTTCATCATCGGATATCACTTGTGTATTGTCATTAAATGTTTTATCTAAAAAGATTCTTAAAAATTTATTGCGTAAATTATACTAGCTCACCATAGTCTTTTTGTATAACTGTTCCTAGTTTTACATTACCAGTGAACTTGCACAACACACTAGCAAATGTTTGTAGTAAACTATACTTGCTTTCAATAGCTACTATAATGGCAGCTAACAGGACTTCACGTTGATTAGGAACAGAGGGACTAGCTGATGCCACACTAGCCAATACTTGTCCTGTTATGACACCCTCTCTTTGAAGCATAATAGCTACGCTGACAGGATCAGAGAGAGACTGAGAGAGGAGTGGATGATGAGTGTTGAATATATCAATAGCCAGTACTGAACATGAACTATGTTCTAAATATAAATAAAATACACACACAAAGTCAATACTAATACAATCAGTGATATTAACTTACTCTCTTGATCTAACTTGTCAGCTGCACCATTCTCATTCATAGATTTAAGAGCATCTGACAGTGAGTCAAAGGTAGCTCCTCCTTTACTGTCAACATTATCAGCTCTACGCAACCATCTGGCAATGCATTCAATAAAACGATCTTCTACTTTTGAGTAGTTTTCTGCAATAGCGTCCAGTGAGTCCATGAGTAGTCCTAGTGTCAGTCCTAGTTCCTTCCATCTCCTCTGAGGGAAACCACATCTCTTCAACAGATTATATACATCAATAAATTGCTCTGAAATCATATTCAATGATACATAGATAGTTAATGAACATTACCAATAGTCAAAGGAGAAGAGAAGAGACCCAGAGAAGAGGAACAAGAACTGGTTTTAGTTGCCATTGATCAAAGAACAAGCTATAAACAGGATGCAAACTTTGGAATGAATAGCAAGGGAGGGGCTCGTTTAGGGCGGGGCAATTATTGTTGTTTTAACCCTCAATATGGTGGCACTGGAAGGGACAGGGAAGAGAGAAAGTTGATGATGAAAATGATGGAGTTACTAATGACAGCGAAATAACAGATGAGGTAGTTTAAATGTACTTGTAAATGTATACTAGTGCATGAATTTTAATCAAATTGTGAAAGACATGTACGATATGTCCTGTACCCGTCCTGTAGGGGCCCCATCAAAGTTTTTGTCCTGGACCCCACATAGCCTATTGGCAGCTCTCCCTGTAACAAAAATCTATGGACTATAGTTCATGCTTTTTCCAAAAAATGGCTTCGAAATCATTTCCAATTTTTGTGACATTTAAAAAGTTGAAGCCAATTCCGAGGCTAAAATTTTTGAGTCATGTCCATTTAAACAAATGAACCAATTAATATTATTGCATCTCATTGTTTTTATTGTATCTTAGGAGTTTAATGAGAGCTTTGCTGATAAACATTGAATTATGAAATGAACATCAAAAGTAAGTATACATAATGTACATGTACATGTAATCCTTTATCTCCATGTCTCTCACTATTTAGAGTGTTGATAGAAAATATGTGTTTCATTTACCCAACACATTCCCAGAGACTCAAAGTATCTTGAGGTACATTATTCCGCTTGTCATCCTGCCCCTCCCCCACCTCCTCTGGTCTCTCGTACAGCTGTGTGTTTGGTACCAATACAACAAGGTTAGCACACACAGTCAGTGTATGTACATGTGCATGTTTGTCCTTTTATGTTTTGACAAATTGTAGCAACTTAGAAAATTACTAAAAAATCTAATTTTGATTGGAATGAGCTCAAACTTTCTATGCAACATAAGAACATGTATATGTATCAGAAAAGATTATAAAAGTGGAGACTTTAAAAGTCATGACTTTTAAAATGAAATACCAAAATTTGAATTTTTCCAAAAAAAATTTTGTTTCAAATCACCCCAAATTTTTATTACATTTTAAATGCATAATGATATCCTTATGCTTTGTTGAAAGTTTCCAATTTTGCTCATTTGCTTTGGTACAGCTGTTTTTGCTTGAAAATTTTACTCGCTCTTTTGTTAAATCCCATGTTCTTAGCACATACTTCAAAACCACAGACCACAAACCACAAAGCTAAAGCAGCCACCTTCAATAAACAAACACTTTAAAGACATCATAGCCCCTGCAGTTAGGGGTAAGCTTAGTAATCAGAGCATGAATAAGTTGTATTGTTTTTGTTGTTTTTATTTTAAGTTTTTATTAAAATAATTATTGCTTATTGGTAATTATATTAATTGGTGTTTTTGATAATTTCAGGGTCTTCATCTGGCCTCACACCTACTTGTCGTTCACCTGCATTAGCTCTCTCAATCATTCCAATTATTCCAACTGCTGTTGGTCCTAGTACTAGCACTACCTCTAGTGCCGCTCCCATTATGTCAGTAACATTATGTAATTGTGTCACCCTCTCTTCACCAGTCCCAGGGAATGTAATTGAGAAGATTAACCTCAACCAGTTCGTGGACCTGCGGGAACTTATGCCTGACAACATAGCTTTAGTGAAGCTTTTGTCAGAGGTGTGGGCTAGTAATGTTGCACAGACTGGCTCTTGTATGAGGGAGATAGAGGATCCTCTAGCTTGGTGCTTCTACTTCCTGGCCTTGATTGCAGTCTCAGTAAAGGAGAAGAGGGCCAAGGAGCTTACTGCCTGCCAAGGAGCTTACTGCCTATGCCCAATTGATCGTATATTTGGTACAAAAGCATGGAAGGAGAGGTTGGTTGGCCTAGTATAGGTTATTTTGCCAACAAATTGCCACTGGCTCCACTCTTCCTGTGGAATGACTTTGCTCCATTTCTCATGGCGTTGACAGTCCTATCTGCTGCCTCTGTCAAGAACATGTCATGCCAGCTCTGCAATGGAGACGATCACACTACATTTGGTTGTGCTCTATTCCGCTCATCTTCAATGAGAACCCTCCATTGTCTCCGTTGATGGTACTTGTAATCAGAGCCAGACTACTTCCAAATATCTACATGTCTGCTCAGAGTGTGGAGGCAGCTCCCACTCTTTTCTCAACTGCTGCAATGAAAAGGAGATAA
>NW_003546947.1:18614-24068 GCF_000090795.2 Amphimedon queenslandica
GACTACCTAATGTACATGTAGTCTATAATATGTATGTCTTAATGAAGCTGTTGATGTCTCTGGAACAAGTACGTACACATGTACATGTACAGTATTTTGTACATGTACATGTATGTGTATACATGTACATGTTCTTTTGATTGTGTGTTTGTGCTAATTCTAATTTTTTAAAGATCCATTATTATACTTAGGTCAGTGTTAGTCTCAGATTAGCCGGAGGGTGTTAGTGTCAGCTGTTAGTTGATCACAAATCAATTTTTAGTAAAGTACTAGCAACTATTGATGGGAGAAACCTTCTAAGTGATGGTATTGTTGTTTTTGTTGTTGCTTGTTTATTTATTAATTTCCAGCTCCATTGAAACTAGCAGAAGCTAACAGCACTGTTGAAATTACAATGTTACTGTACTCTCAGGTTAAATATTAATATTTATGTATTTTTATTTATTTATTTATTTGTTAGGAGTGGCAGACATCTTTACAGAAAACAGTTGCTAAATATTTCACATCATTAATCACAGAAGGACAGTAATCAATATCAACTAGTTTATTCACAAAATATGAAGTAATAATTACAATTTATTATTATTATTATTATTATTATTATTATTATTATTAATTACTAGGAGTGGTTATCATTATTCATTAGTGATATTATTAAGTTGATCCTAAGATGAAGAAAGCTGGATTACTAAGACTCACACAAACAGCAGAAGCATTGTGGAGAAAAGTAAAAAATATTTATAAATATAATTTAATCATTATTGTTATGTGTTGCTATGGTAACTGATATGTGGTATTTTGATAGTACATGTACATATTTGTCCATTAATAATTTAAAGTTGGACCCACGATATCCTTTTCATTTAGCACAGCTTAAAAGGAAGCTGACTTGTGCCAGTCTAGTCAAGAATGATTGGAATAATAGAAATATAAATTCATTGTGTAATAATAGTTGCTATGATACTGGAGTACTGTAAAGTGATATTGTCACTCTCAGCAAAAGTAGTGGCTTCAGTAGCTGCTGTTTTTGTTGCTGTGCTAGATATGGTTAAGAAACGGCCTGATCTAGTGATTGTTGTTACCAATTTTCGGATGCCAACCTCAGTGGTGTTGGGCAACATTACATGATTTTTTTATAATTTCTTTTTAACTAATTTTTTTCTACTTGATTGCATACTATTACTAGAAATACTACCACATCCAACCACACCTTTTATTAATTAATTTCAGTTAATTAACCACAATTATAAGCATGTATACATGTTCATTATTACTGTAAAATGTAATTGGCAGTTTTTATATTTGTGTACAAGTGCCTTACTTGGCAATTTCACTTGCAAATTTTCAATGGCTGAATACCATATACATGTACATGTATATATAGTCCATGCTTTTTTTCCAAAAAATTGCTCCGAAATCATCCAAAATTTTTATTACATTTTCTGATACATATTTATGTCTTCATGCCATATTGAAAGTTTGAGCTATTTCCAATTAAAAGTTTTTGGGTTATGGCCACTTTTTAATTCAGCAAATTTCTGACCCAAAGTTCTCTTGCTTCTAAAATTAATAGTACCCGTGGATAGAATTTAAAGAAATTACAGAAAATTAGGAAAATTGACAGGTCATTCTATAAAATAGGGTTCTTGTTGTAAAGTAATGCTTTGTGTTGTGAATAATTAATATTCAGTATTGCTGATACAATAATTAATACTATCAGTATAACAATTATGTCCTCTTGATGATCAATATACTGATACTATTGTACATCCTTATATGGTATGTGTGTGTGTGTGTGTGTAATTTGTCATTTCCTGTCTCTCTCTCTCTCTCCAGCTGGTTGGCATTCTCAGGATTCTGGTGTACTGGTTGAACTGTGCAGACATATTTAAATATTATTTTTATCATCTCTTTTATAAACATTTTTATTAAAAATTATATTATTATTATTGTTATTATTACTATTATTATTATCATTATTATTATTATCTTTTATAAACATTTTTATTTAAATTTATATTATTATTATTGTTATTATTATTTTGTAAGCCATTGGTATGGGACGCAACTGTCCCAGACTCTTTGGCTACCTCTTACAGGTCACAAGCCATCACTGCTACTGGAGCTGTGGCTGCTTTGGCAGAGTCACACAAGGTGGCTAAATATTTGAATTTGGCCACCACTCACATTTTCAGTCCTCTTGCCATTGAGTCGTTGGGAATGTTGGGTCCTCGGTCTCGCCAGCTAGTACACCATCTGAGCTGCAGAATTCACCACTATACTGGAGAGGACAACAGTATCAGCTACTTGCTCCAGCGTCTTTCGGGGGCTGTTCAGAGGGGGAATGCTAGCCTCATTAGGGACACTTTGCCACTGGGACCTTCTTTTAATTAGTTATTATTATTATTGTTGTTATTGTTGTTATTATTATTGTTATTATTATTATTATTGTTATTGTTGTTGTTATTGTTATTGTTATTGTCGTTGTTATTGTTATTGTTGTTATTATTATTATTATTATTGGTAATGTCCTTTTATTTTTTATCTTTTTCTTTCTTTTTGTCTGCTCCTTTTTGAGAGAAATATATTGAGAATGGAAACAAGACTGACTTGCTGAAATAGAGGAAGGTCAACTAGAAAAAAGTTATTAAAGACTGAGGGAGAGATAGAAATAAAGGAGAGGGAAATAGAAAGAAATGATGACAACAAAGAGAAAGACAGTGACATGAGTGTGTGTCAGTAAGAGAAGGAATGTACAGTATATACTGGAGAAGGAGAGAGAGAGATTGATGAGAGATCAAGAGATGTTCATGTGTTAGATTTATGATAATATAATGTGTCACTGGTCCACCTTTTATCATGTAAAGTAGTGTATTCTGATTGGTTGCTTATTGGTGAAGATGAACTGACTTAATTGGTATAATAATTGTTGAATCAAAAGAATTATTAATAAGTTCACATGAAGAGTGATTAGGTATACCACCAGTCTACTCTGTCTTGTATGAGGTGATATTCAGGATAAGTAGTAATACAAGTCTCTTTGTGTCGATAGTCTAGAAAGAGTCTCCTTATCTTCTCATTATCCATTAGTGACTGGAGGATGAGTAGTATTGACTCAGTAGACAATGAAGTCTCACTTAGATCCAGTAAAACCATTTTAAATTGCGTGGTCAATTCTCCCACGCCAATAATTAATTATTATTAGTGTTAATGTGTGAAATGGTATACTCCTGTATACCAAAGAAGTACACTGATGTAAACAATACGCCGTGATGTAGCAGGCTACTATAGGTGCGTTGGATACTCTCCCTAATATTATGTACTCTTGGTAAAACTAGTGATGAGTTATTGAGGAGGAGCTGAAAAAGAGCTGGTCCACTAGTAGAAGTGATGAGAGGATTACCAATAATTAAGACCTAGTGAGGTAAGTGTAGAGTTTTGTTCAAGAGCTTGACAGATTTTAATAACTCCTTTATCACTAATGGAGTGAAAATTGATGACTAGTTCTTGTATTGTTGTATTATTAGTTAGTAGTATACACAAGTACTGGATACAATCATTAGTTAATGGAGTCCACCATATATCAAGTCTCCTCAGGTTTAGTGCATGCAGTTTAGTTGATGATAGTAGAGATACTGTACTATTAGTAGATAAGCAGTTGAGTTCAATCACCTCATGATTATTATTAATATTACTAATCACTTCATTACACTGAACTGGAGATGGAGACTCAAGGGATACCCAGTCACTGCCCCAGTTCACTCTCCCAGTGGCTCCTAATATAAACAAAAGGATTATAGTTATATACATGTATGTACATAATAATACACATATTCACATCATGTGTATATACAAACACACACAACTTGCATAAACAAATACAGACACAGCTATAGTAGTGTCACTGACTTACTGTATTATGTATGTGCGTGTTGGTTATAATGTATTACTATGAACAGAGTAAAATTGAAATAAAATTTAGTTAGTGAATTAATTTTATACACAATCCTAAAGTATGCATGTACACATGTATTGTACATGTTCATGAATATTAATACTGATGGTCACAATAATCACAAATAATTACTTTTATCATGTTGTTCTTTGTCTTGTCTCAGTGCAGGTATCATAATAGTGTCATCATCAATAGTCTCCCAGAAAGGAGAAGCTTTCTCATCATTACTAGATGAATCATTCCTTATCTTCTGTAGAATAGGAAGGGACACTTCTTCCACTGACAGTATAAACTCTAACAATTGAAGTGACTCTAACATTGAGTAAACACAACTACTAGGAATGTTTCCTTCATCACCAGATACCAAGGATATTCCTTTCCAATAAGAACTATTCTGCTTCTCATATATCTCCAGCTGCTCTCCCTCACTGAATGATATTTCATTACTCCTTATTGCATGATAGTCATAGCGAGTAATAAAAACAGATTCTGCTGTTGGTTTATTAACTATATACCAGTGATACAACATATCAATCAGTTAATGAAATAATGACACATACCTTTATCATCATCTTCATTTCTCAGTTCAATAGTTTCAGTTTTTTTTGCAGCTATTGAAGTCAATGTAAGTTGTTCCCTCCACTCTGATCAATAAATAATAACTATCAATGAATAAAAATGATAGTGTACCTCTTATTACATCTCTATAATCTTCATTCTCTTCTTTTCTATTTAGTATATGTATGCTCATTAATGATATCTGTTCTTGTATTTTAGCTATTTCTCTCTTAATATCTATTAATGATTTATTCTGATCCAATAAACCTATCATAGTATCATCAAAATACACAAACACATGCATTATGATTCAGTACCAGTTTTATTTATTAATAATAATTGCAATTGTTCTATTTCCATTCTCATTCCTCTTCTGATTCTGTATGATGCTACATGTTGTATATTAAATAGCAAATAATAATAATAATAATAATAATAACAATTCTAACCTGAACTAGTATTTTGTGGTAAAGACAGAAGTTGTTGAATTTCATCTACTCTCATTTCTACATTATTTTAATTATGATTAATAAAGTTTAATTATACTTACTTGTTAGTGATTCTTTTAATTGTTTGTTTGTTTTTATTTCTTTTATTAATTGTCTATTAATTATTGTCACACTTGTATCAGTTGATAGTATATCTGAAATATAATAATTATTCATCAATTAATAATACTGGTCATCAACCATTACATTAATGTATTATTATACCTTGATTAATTACTGATTGAGGTGTTGCTCCTTCTATTTCTTTCTCCTCCAGTCTTGCTACTCTCTCTTCCTATTAAGTTAGTTTAATAAAATAATCAAACACAAATCATTATACCTTTGTATCATGAGGTTGTTCCTTTATCTCCTGTACCTCCTCTTCCAGTGGTTCCTGTATTTCCTTTATAATACAGTATATAATGATAATTACTGACAGTATATATACACATA
>NW_003546947.1:27419-28597 GCF_000090795.2 Amphimedon queenslandica
GGTTTGATGCATAATGGTGTTTGTGGAAGACCTCGTTTCAATGTCCGTAAGGAAGAGATTGAGTACTTAAGATCACTCTCCTTCAGTTGGAATTAAATTGCTGCTTTAATTAATATTTCTAGATCTACTTTATACAGGTGTGTGCATCATAATTGTCAGCTGATTGCAAATGTAATGGTTATATAAACATAATAGTTAAGTGTTAATTTTTCTTCTCCATTCTCCCGTCTGTCTCTCTTTGTATTGCTACATGTCCTGCATGTAAATTATTATAGTAAATATTAATAATAATAATTGAAAACTATTTATAACCTAAGTACTCTCAAGAAATTTGAGCTGCTCCACAAACACCGTACTGGCGTTGACATTCTGTAAGGAACTGCTCCACAGAGGTAAAATAATCATCCCAAGCTTGAGTCTCCATTTTAGTAATGTCCAGTATTGTCCACGCCCATCGATCAATTAAATTGTATCCCCTCCCATTTCCACCCAAGTGGGCCCCGTTTGGGGGTTCAGATTTTTTAGCTGAGAATACACGGACGTAGGGATTATTAGGACGTAGGGGTCCTGAGAATGTAGGGGTTATTAGGATGTAGGGGTCCTGAGAACGTAGGGGTTATTAGGACGTATGGGTCCTGAGAACGTAGGGGTTATTAGGACGTAGGGGTCCTGAGAACGTAGGGGTTATTAGGACGTAGGGGTCCTGAGAACGCATGGGTTTTGAGAACGTGGGGGTCATGCAATATAACGTAGAGGTTATTGCATTATTACGTATGGCATTTGCACTACGTATTTTTGACACAAACGGCTTGCCATAGATCTGAACCTGGGCAAGCCCGGGTTTTTGCCCAGGCATCAACTTTATAAGATAATGAGATTCATAATTAGATAATGAAATTCATATGCATCATCTTAAATAAACTTGTGTGTGTGCTTATTATGGCTTCTTTAATCTTTAAAACCACAACATGTGCACTGAAAAAAAGGACAATGAGTAAGCAGCATTAGCAGCTGTCTCTTCTTAACTACAATTTTAAACAGCCCCAACCAACTATCTTCTCATCCACAAAGCAGTGGAACAGTACAGGTAGAAGTGGAGATAAGAACAGATTTGAAAACGGAGATAAGAACAGATCAAAATTTTGTCTTAATTTATTATAATTATTATAAAAAGTTAA
>NW_003546947.1:28607-30867 GCF_000090795.2 Amphimedon queenslandica
TATCATGAATCACAAGAAATGTTGTCAATACTTTGTTTAATGTGACTCTCCCCCCGCCGTCCAAAAGTCAAAAAGGGGTGGAGAGTCTGGCCACGCGAGACTAGCATCAGGCTGCATGCATGCATGCAGGCCTAGTTGACCACACCCACTAATTACCCCACCCATATCATTATGGCCCCCAAAAATTCAATCCTAGATCCGCCCGTTTCCAACCACCAGTCTAGTGGAGAGTCTAGCTTTCTGTCAATTACAGGGACACATAGATACTGCTTCATTTCCACCATGCAAGCACTCACTTTGGGTGGTCTGTGTTGTCATAGATTCAATGAGTTTGGCATCAAAGAAAGACCATACAGAACTCATGTCCAGAAATTGCAATGGGACTTCCGGTCGCGTTAATTTAATGATATTCATTGGAATTACCATAGCAACGGCAGTTCAGCAATGGTGGATTGATAGGAAGCTTCACTACAAAGCTTGCTAACGTCTTTCTGGTACATGGATGGGACTTCACTAGATACTTGAGGCTTCTAGAATGCTACTTAATGCAATTGGTTATGGTAGTTTTCTCATATTCTTTTGTTAAAGTGGCAAGCGTGGTGAAAGAACAGGCTCTTCTCAACAAATGGCCGTCTTACTTCAAAAAGGTCTAGAGACGCTATTTGCTTGTATATATAAGATGTTAAGCACTCTTTCTTTCACTTTATTATTCCTAAGAGAAGAGGAAAGCACTTGTGACTTGTTGACTCTTGCTGCTGCACCCGTCATCATTGAAATGGCTAAATTTACTTCACCTTCAGGAGACAAATGTTCCAAACAAAGTTTTGAATTTCTTTATCTTTTTTGCATCATTGGGTAGTAAGAATTTTGTACTTTCACAAAATAAGTGAGCAAATTGTCAAAAATTGTTTGAAATTTAGATATAACCATTCAAAAAGTAAAAAAAATTATCATACATACATAAAGGAATAACAAGATGGCGGCACTGACTGCCTCATCTTCAATTGGTAAATGTTCCACACAAAGTTACTCCAAATGCTGTAATATTTAGCAGGAACACAGGCAGATGGATGAAGAACAGCTACTGAAGTGCGCAAATTGATGATTCTTATTGTAAAGAAAGATATAGCCTAATAAATGGAAATGTCCATTCCTGCCCTGTATAAAGTCAACCAGTAGTATACGGAGATAATTGCTCAGTATACTACTCCGTGTCCACTCATTTCTGGACATGAGTAGAGCTAGATGATCTAGCAGGAACTGCATGGGTCAGTTGTTGTTACTCAAACTTTCTACACAACATAATAACATGTATATGCATCATAAATCGTGATAAAAAATGAGAATTTTCTACTTTTCATTAAAAAAAAAAATATGGCCGACGCCGGAGTCGATGACCCCGGCTGTACTATTAGTAACGCAATAGCGTTACTATACTTATATACTAAGTAGGATTCACCCCAAAACAATATGGCTGCCACACTTTTGCAGCCTTGCTATACCGGGAAAACGGCCCTCCTGTGCTTACCAAACTTTATAGAGGACCTTATCTTGACCAGAGGACTCCATTGGTATCACTAGCATGGCTATAAAACTTGTCTAAGAGGAAGGTCAAAAATCGGCGAACCGGCCGTTTTGTTCAGCCCTCGGTTCACACCTTTTTTCATCTTCGTCATCATCATCTTCCCGTCAATCAGTTAAGCAGGGGTATCGTGATCTTTGAACAATGCTACCTACAATGCTAATTCTTACACCGTTCTACTCCAACTATCTATGCGCAGGTTGACAACTTTTTAAATAACTCTAAAGGCCTTCATACACGAGGCAACTTGTTGCCAAAAATAGAACATCTTTCTATTTCTGGCAACATGTTGCTTACAAGATCAAAGTAACCACAAATGTTGCTAGCAACAAGTTGCCTCGTGTATGAAGGCCTTAAACAATACGAAAAAGTTGCCCCCTCTCCATCACCACCAGCCCAGCTTAACTCATTCCGCCATTTTTGTTAATTAAAGAAGCATGCATTGCATGTGCTCCAAAATGTGGGTGTGGCTGCGCATGCTCAGTTCTCAGAACTGGGAAAAGAAAGCAATTTTTTATCTAGCTCTACTTGGATCAACTGCAATACTAAGTGGAAGTTCCAGGCTTCCAGTTACAGCTAAGAGAAGTTATTTAGTCTTGGATATTGTTTTATTATGTGTGTTCAATAAATTGTGTTTTAAAAACACAAACAATATTAATTCATGTTATACAATGATCA